>NC_140254.1:20868592-20923592 GCF_949987555.1 Borostomias antarcticus | reverse complement strand
AATAGCTCTTAAGTTGCCAGGGGCATGTTACCATGAGAACGGTGCACCATTCAGGTCAAAAGTATCCTTAAGTGCAACTATTTTTAGGAAACTTTGGTCATTTATGCCATAATAATTTTCTAATAAAAGTTTATAATCACACAATCTTTATATGGTTTAAGTCTGTCTCCATGTTGTCCAATAATTTAAAGTGGATAAATATTATGGTTATGGAGAAATGCTTCCAAAGGACAGAGCTCAAAAGTGGATCATACTGCAATTGAGTGACATATCACAAATATAATATTACGGACACTGAAATATGAATTGTATTTGATCACTTTTGTTCATCTTTATCAAGGGTAGAATTAAAAAGCAGTCTACTGTAAGTATCCTTTGTTTTCTTTGATAAATAGAAAATTCCATCAATCTGGTTTATACCCACTGATGCTATTCACTAGATTCATGGTTCATATCTAGGGGGATATTTTACAGATTAACGGCCACACTAATCATATACAATTCTCTTCTGTTTACTTCTTTCTATCCTTTTCATCATTAGTAAATTCCCAAAATTTCCAGAATGTTACCGAAAAAAAACCCTGTATTGTTCCATGGAATTTTTAAAAATTACCAGGAATATTCCAATCCTTTGCAACGCTCAGTAATCAGGATGGAATCTCTCCATCCTTAAATAGGGTAAGTGTAATTTCATACATTTTGCTTAGACCTACATAATCCTAGATCTACACACACACATCTAGAGAGAAAGGAAGAGAGGTTGTTTATGGATACTCTGGGGAGTTTGTTCTTGCGACCTGTTTGAAAATGTAAATAATTCCTCCTACTGTAGCTTCAAGCATCCCTTCCTTGTGTACTCTCTGATCTACAGTATAAGTGGATAGGTGAAAGCATGTTCCCTCCTACACAGCTTTCACCAACGCCGTCCTGTCAGATCAGTGATTTCTGGCAGGATGGAAGGAGGGCCCCAGACAGGTGCAGAGAGACGTACTTGTTTTCCCTGGCCTTGTGTCTGAAGTCGTCGATGGCCTTCCTGAAGAGGGTGACACTGAACAGGCCGCTGTCCTGGTCCTCGAACAGCAAACTGTGGAAGGTGACAGATTGACAGTCACATTATTGGTCATTATTCCGTTAGAAAGCTAAGGGGTCCGCGGTGTTGAAGCGGTCTAAGCGTCAGGTTCCGGTGCAGCTGCCCACCAGGGACTGAGGTTATATAAATATATATATATATAATATAAATGTCCTTCCCACATTCAGTAGCAATGAATGAAAGTGCCTAGAACCCAGTCCGATGTAGCCAGCCCTGTAAAAACCATCAAGTGACTTACTTGGTGGAGCGTGGCACCACCATTTCAGCAAGGGTCTCGTATGTCTTCTGCCAGTCTGCATAGCTGATCCTAGGGAAAAGAGACTCAATATTATCTTTAATGGCCAATTACCTCAACTTAACAGTAGTTTATTACCTCAACTTAACAGTAGTTTATTACCTCAACTTAACAGTAGTTTATTACCTCAACTTAACAGTAGTTTATTTATCCCAGAGGGGAAATTGTTGTAGATATACTGCACAGCGCATAACATCGTCATAGAGATGGTATCCAGTAAATGAACACAAGCATGCTACAGATGGCTGCACTTACTTAGGGACAACCACCAGCATAGTAATCAGGTATTCTGAGTCCAGCACAAAATCCTCTTTCTTCACTATGTCAGCCAGACTCCTGGTCAACAAGCTCCCTCTAGTGGAGAACACATATATATCATGGTTTATCATTCACATTCACACCCTGCCATTCTGCATACTTATCAGAGGCCATCATAAATGGAAATATGAAATGGTATAAGGAGGAGATGGCATGGGGAGAAGGTTGGCTGGAGGAGGAGGAGGTCATGTGACTCACGCGTTCTTCCTCTCCAGGTTCTGCAGGTTGCCCTTCAGGTTGTTGTAGGCAGACGCTCGGGCCTTCAGGTCGTTGTCAATCTGAGTGACTTGCTACAAAGAGAATGGGTTGGAGGAGGGGGGTTATAGGGGAATGGGTTGGAGGTGGGGGGGTATAGGGGAATGGGTTGGAGGAGGGGGGGTATAGGGGAATGGGTTGGAGGAGGGGGGGTATAGGGGAATGGGTTGGAGGGGGGGGGGGGTATAGTGGAATGGGTTGGAGGAGGGGGGGGTATAGGGGAATGGGTTGGAGGAGGGGGGGTATAGGGGAATGGGTTGGAGGGGGGGGGGGGTATAGGGGAATGGGTTGGAGGGGGGGGGGTATAGGGGAATGGGTTGGAGGAGGGGGGGGTATAGGGGAATGGGTTGGAGGAGGGGGGTATAGTGGAATGGGTTGGAGGGGGGGAGGGGGGGTATAGGGGAATGGGTTGGAAGAGGGGGGGTATAGGGGAATGGGTTGGAGGTGGGGGGGTATAGGGGAATGGGTTGGAGGGGGGGGGGTATAGGGGAATGGGTTGGAGGTGGGGGGGTATAGGGGAATGGGTTGGAGGGGGGGGGGGTATAGGGGAATGGGTTGGAGGTGGGGGGGTATAGGGGAATGGGTTGGAGGAGGGGGGGTATAGGGGAATGGGTTGGAGGAGGGGGGGTATAGGGGAATGGGTTGGAGGAGGGGGGGTATAGGGGAATGGGTTGGAGGAGGGGGGGTATAGGCGTCACTTTCCTGGACAGAATGACTCCATATAAATCATTGCATGCATTTAAAATCCCCTAACTGTGCCCTCGTGTACTCTTGTGTGAGTAATCTGAGCATGTTCAAACAACAATTCTATACTTTAAATCCGTATGGGATGGAATAATTGCTTATCGACGACAATTCTCCACTGATGTCATCCACTTCACTTCGCTTTCATCAAGATATCAATCCCTTTAAAAGCAAGGCTAAGGCAGAGACATTTCCTGCATCATCCACTATCCACCCCCTGTACCTTGGAGATGATCTCCGAGATGTTCTTCAGCGACTGCTTGATGGGATACTTCGCCATGTCCCACTGGAACCTGGTGACATAGGTCACCAGGTCAACTGGGACGGAAAGAAATCAAAATTGAAAAAGACATTAAAATGTATGTTCTTGTGTAGAACCCATAATGAGAGACATGGTAAATGTACATGGGTTTCAACACAATTCAGCACACAGGGAAATCAAGACAGTTGTGAAGTTTGTGAGTCATTAATATGTCATTAAGTATTTCAATAGGCTTCCAGGAATTCAGCAGAGCAGCAAATAAGTCAGAGAATGTCAGACTTGACAGATGAATGGATGAATGTGTGTGAGTGGTTCTGATGAGGGCGTGGTCCTGACCTCCGTTAGCCAGCAGGTTCTCCTGGACTTTGTCTCGGCTGTCCTCCAGGACATCAGCCATGTACTGAGCCACCTTCTTCACCACACTTGGGGACACAGGTAAATGGGGAATGGACCGCACTTATATACAGGTGCATCTCAGAAAATTTGAATCTTGTGGAAAGTTCATTATTTTCCGTAATTCAATTCAAAAAGTGAAACTTTCATATATTATAGATTCATTACACATGTAGTGAAATATTTCAAGGCTGATTGCCTCCATGTTGCTCCACGTTGATGCAGTAGTTTGTGTAAAAGGAGCCCCCACCAAGTATTGAGTGTATAAATGAACATACTGAACATGCTGTACAATCATAAAGATTAAAACAAAAAAGGCTTGATGTATTTCACTTTGTGTAATGGATCTAGAATACATTAAAGTTTCACTTTTTGAATTAAATTACGGAAAATAATAAACTTTTTCACAATATTCTAATTGTTTGGGATGCACCTGTAGCACTTTTATCCAAAGCACTCTATAATGTCCCATTATTCACACACATTCACGGACCAATGGCGGCAGCGGCCATGCAAGGTGCTAGTCTGCTCATTGGGAGCAGTTTGGGGCTCAGTCAGTGTCTTTCCCAAGGACATTTCGACATGTGAACAGGAGGAGCTGGGATTCGAACTGCCAACCCTGCGGTCATTGGACGAGCTCTCTGGATTCTAGAGCAAGCGTGCCATGGGGCATTCCTCACGCTACTGAGTTAAATGGTCTCAGTGCGCTCACGAGGCCAGACACCATCCACACATCAACTTTATACTGAAGACAATGTACATTAGTATATGAACTTATGGTATTCCGACAACTACTTTGAAGTCTCATATAGCACTTTTGATTCATAACACAACAAAGTTCTGAAGTACCTTTCGACAAAGGTGTCCAACTTAGCCAGCTCGTCAGAGAGACCCACTAGAACATCTAGCGTCCCAACCTGTTTAGCACAAGAACACAGACACACAGTCAAAAGCTGCTCCACGCACACTTCATCCAACAACACGCACACTTCATCCAACCACACGCACACCTCATCCAACAACACGCACACTTCATCCAACAACACGCACACTTCATCCAACAACACGCACACTTCATCCAACAACACGCACACTTCATCCAACAACACGCACACTTCATCCAACAACACGCACACTTCATCCAACAACATCAGAGACACAACGTCGTAGCAGCCGTCTGACTTTGAGGTCAGGGATGTTGAACTTGTTGTTGGTGGACAGGTTGTTGGTGCGCGTGGTGGCCACCATCATCTTGTCCCACGTCTGCTGGCAGGTCTTCTCCCCAGGGGCAGAGATCAACCAGAACTCAGTCATGGCTGTAGTAAGACTGGTAGGTGACTACTGTAGGCCACAGAGAGGTCACTGAGAGACTGAGAGGGAGAGAGAGGGAGAAAGAGAATGTGTGTAAGAAAGCACTGTCCACGAAATGTGGCCTTAAATGTACATCTGTGTAAACGGGAAGAGTTACTCCCCAAAAAGCCCTCTAGTTGTATCTACAAGGTAAATAGCCTGTGTGGTCTAGCATATTGTTTTGATTCTCTGGTACTGGTTGAACCAAACAGCCTGCCATTGAACATCTACACTGTTCTGTAGATACAGAATGAACACAATATAAAGATCTCCCATGATCAAGAAAGCTGGGTCTGCCTCTGATCTCTTCCTCCTTCTGGATCCTAACTCTCACTTCCCCAAACCTGGTCTGAATGGTCAAGGGCTGGTCTGCTTGCATTTGGTCTGTTCAGCCTGTTCCTTACTTAAAATGATGATTTCTCATCTGTCAGCTGACCAGCAGGTCACTCAATGGGATCAAACTGAACCATGAATGTAATAATAGCTGTTATGGACATTTCTTTTACTTAAATATATCAATGCCTAACGTAACGCCAAGTTGCCATAATTGACAGCAGGTTTACAGCTATCCTAAACTAACTTTAACATGCATGGTTAGCATGGTTAGCACTGTAGCTACAGCTAGCCATCACAGCTAGCCATCACAGCTAGCCATCACAGCCATCACAGCTAGCCATCACAGCTAGTCATCACAGCTAGCATCACAGCTAACCATCACAGCCATCACAGCCATCACAGCTAGTCATCACAGCTAACCATCACAGCTAGCATCACAGCTAGCATCACAGCTAGCCATCACAGCTAGCATCACAGCTAGCATCACAGCTAGCATCACAGCCATCACAGCCATCACAGCTAGCCATCACAGCTAACCATCACAGCTAGCCATCACAGCTAGAGCTAGCAAGTATAAGCAGTCACAGGTTGTCACGACCACGTCAAAATCGTTGCATTCTCACACTTACCGACTCGTTCAATGAAATAGGTAATTTAACGCAATGTAATGCAATAAAATGAGTCAGAATGTATGAGCCATTGTTAGAGTATCCGGATTTTAATTCAGAGGTCCTTCAAGACAGCATCACTGTCAGCTGAGTGTGTGATAGCCAGTGCGCATGCGCTAAAGTTCATGCGCAGAGGGGTTTGTTTTGGTCATTTAGACAATATTACTGACCCCAGACCAGTCCAGAGCCCATCCTGACCAGGCCCAGTCCAGAACCCTTACCCTTACTGACCAGGCCCAGTCCAGAGCCCATCCTGACCAGGCCCAGTCCAGAACCCTTACCATCCTGACCAGGCCCAGTCCAGAACCCATCCTGACCAGGCCCAGTCCAGAACCCTTACCATCCTGACCAGGCCCAGTCCAGAACCCATCCTGACCAGGCCCAGTCCAGAACCCTTACCATTACTGACCAGGCCCAGTCCAGAACCCTTACCCTCCTGACCAGGCCCAGTCCAGAACCCTTACCCTTCCTGACCAGGCCCAGTCCAGAACCCATCCTGACCAGGCCCAGTCCAGAACCCATCCTGACCAGGCCCAGTCCAGAACCCTTACCATTACTGACCAGGCCCGGTCCAGAACCCATCCTGACCAGGCCCAGTCCAGAACCCTTACCCTCCTGACCAGGCCCAGTCCAGAACCCTTACCATCCTGACCAGGCCCAGTCCAGAACCCATCCTGACCAGGCCCAGTCCAGAACCCTTACCCTCCTGACCAGGCCCGGTCCAGAACCCTTACCATCCTGACCAGGCCCAGTCCAGAACCCTTACCATCCTGACCAGGCCCAGTCCAGAACCCATCCTGACCAGGCCCAGTCCAGAACCCTTACCCTCCTGACCAGGCCCGGTCCAGAACCCTTACCCTCCTGACCAGGCCCGGTCCAGAACCCTTACCATCCTGACCAGGCCCAGTCCAGAACCCATCCTGACCAGGCCCAGTCCAGAACCCTTACCATCCTGACCAGGCCCAGTCCAGAACCCTTACCCATCCTGACCAGGCCCAGTCCAGAACCCTTACCCTCCTGACCAGGCCCAGTCCAGAACCCATCCTGACCAGGCCCAGTCCAGAACCCTTACCATCCTGACCAGGCCCAGTCCAGAACCCTTACCCTCCTGACCAGGCCCAGTCCAGAACCCATCCTGACCAGGCCCAGTCCAGAACCCTTACCATCCTGACCAGGCCCAGTCCAGAACCCATCCTGACCAGGCCCAGTCCAGAGCCCATCCTGACCAGGCCCAGTCCAGAACCCTTACCCTCCTGACCAGGCCCAGTCCAGAACCCATCCTGACCAGGCCCAGTCCAGAACCCTTACCCTCCTGACCAGGCCCAGTCCAGAACCCTTACCATCCTGACCAGGCCCAGTCCAGAACCCATCCTGACCAGGCCCAGTCCAGAACCCTTACCATCCTGACCAGGCCCAGTCTAGAGTCCGGAGGATCTCCTCTCCTGGCCATGTCCAGAGCCTATAGTAATCAATCACAATCACAATCTGATTTATTTCGACCCAGTAGGTTTGCACATAGGAGGAATTTGCTTTGGTCTGTCATATGACAATAAACATATTGCAAGAACAAGACAGGACAGTGCAAAATACAATAATAATGTGGCAAACACAATACTATACTAAAGCAATGTCACCTTCAGTGGGGGTCACATGTCTTGTTGAGATGCAGTCGGGAAGAAACACTTTGTGCCTTGAAGTTTTTGAGGTAGCATGGTAAGGGAAAATTCAGGAATCCAACTGGTTAGAAAACCAAGAAAGGCTGTAATTCCTTGTGCATTTGGGTGGGTACAGGCTACAGGCCTGGGGGGGTACAGGCTACAGGCCTGGGGGGTACAGGCTACAGGCCTGGGTGGGTACAGGCTACAGGCCTGGGGGGGTACAGGCTACAGGCCTGGGGGGGTACAGGCTACAGGCCTGGGGGGTACAGGCTACAGGCCTGGGTGGGTACAGGCTACAGGCCTGGGGGGTACAGGCTACAGGCCTGGGGGATACAGGCTACAGGCCTGGGGGGGGTACAGGCTACAGGCCTGGGGGATACAGGCTACAGGCCTGGGGGGGGTACAGGCTACAGGCCTGGGGGGGGTACAGGCTACAGGCCTGGGGGATACAGGCTACAGGCCTGGGGGGGTACAGGCTACAGGCCTGGGGGGGTACAGGCTACAGGCCTGGGGGGGTACAGGCTACAGGCCTGGGGGATACAGGCTACAGGCCTGGGGGGGGTACAGGCTACAGGCCTGGGGGATACAGGCTACAGGCCTGGGGGGGTACAGGCTACAGGCCTGGGGGGGTACAGGCTACAGGCCTGGGGGGGTACAGGCCTGGGGGGGGTACAGGCTACAGGCCTGGGGGATACAGGCTACAGGCCTGGGTGGGTACAGGCTACAGGCCTGGGGGATACAGGCTACAGGCCTGGGGGGGGTACAGGCTACAGGCCTGGGGGGGTACAGGCTACAGGCCTGGGGGGGTACAGGCTACAGGCCTGGGGGGGTACAGGCCTGGGTGGGTACAGGCTACAGGCCTGGGGGGGTACAGGCTACAGGCCTGGGTGGGTACAGGCTACAGGCCTGGGGGGGTACAGGCCTGGGGGGGTACAGGCCTGGGTGGGTACAGGCTACAGGCCTGGGGGGGTACAGGCTACAGGCCTGGGTGGGTACAGGCTACAGGCCTGGGTGGGTACAGGCTACAGGCCTGGGGGGTACAGGCTACGGGCCTGGGGGGGTACAGGCTACGGGCCTGGGGGGGTACAGGCTACGGGCCTGGGGGGGTACAGGCTACAGGCCTGGGGGGTACAGGCTACAGGCCTGGGTGGGTACAGGCTACAGGCCTGGGGGGTACAGGCTACAGGCCTGGGGGGATACAGGCTACAGGCCTGGGGGGGGTACAGGCTACAGGCCTGGGGGGGGTACAGGCTACAGGCCTGGGGGATACAGGCTACAGGCCTGGGGGGGGTACAGGCTACAGGCCTGGGGGGGGTACAGGCTACAGGCCTGGGGGGGGTACAGGCTACAGGCCTGGGGGGTACAGGCTACAGGCCTGGGGGATACAGGCTACAGGCCTGGGGGGGGTACAGGCTACAGGCCTGGGGGGGGTACAGGCTACAGGCCTGGGGGATACAGGCTACAGGCCTGGGGGATACAGGCTACAGGCCTGGGTGGGTAGAGGCTACAGGCCTGGGGGATACAGGCTACAGGCCTGGGGGGGGTACAGGCTACAGGCCTGGGGGGGTACAGGCTACAGGCCTGGGGGGGTACAGGCTACAGGCCTGGGGGGGTACAGGCTACAGGCCTGGGGGGGTACAGGCTACAGGCCTGGGGGGGTACAGGCCTGGGGGGGTACAGGCCTGGGTGGGTACAGGCTACAGGCCTGGGGGGGTACAGGCTACAGGCCTGGGTGGGTACAGGCTACAGGCCTGGGGGGGTACAGGCCTGGGGGGGTACAGGCCTGGGTGGGTACAGGCTACAGGCCTGGGGGGGTACAGGCTACAGGCCTGGGTGGGTACAGGCTACAGGCCTGGGTGGGTACAGGCTACAGGCCTGGGTGGGTACAGGCTACAGGCCTGGGGGGTACAGGCTACGGGCCTGGGGGGGTACAGGCTACAGGCCTGGGGGGGTACAGGCTACGGGCCTGGGGGGGTACAGGCTACGGGCCTGGGGGGGTACAGGCTACGGGCCTGGGGGGGTACAGGCTACAGGCCTGGGGGATACAGGCTACAGGCCTGGGGGGGTACAGGCTACAGGCCTGGGGGGGTACAGGCTACAGGCCTGGGGGGGTACAGGCTACAGGCCTGGGGGATACAGGCTACAGGCCTGGGGGGGTACAGGCTACAGGCCTGGGGGGGTACAGGCTACAGGCCTGGGTGGGTACAGGCTACAGGCCTGGGGGGGTACAGGCTACAGGCCTGGGGGGGTACAGGCTACAGGCCTGGGTGGGTACAGGCCTGGGGGGGTACAGGCCTGGGGGGGTACAGGCTACAGGCCTGGGGGGGTACAGGCTACAGGCCTGGGGGGTACAGGCCTGGGGGGGTACAGGCTACAGGCCTGGGGGGGTACAGGCTACAGGCCTGGGGGGTACAGGCTACAGGCCTGGGTGGGTACAGGCTACAGGCCTGGGGGGGTACAGGCTACAGGCCTGGGGGGGTACAGGCTACAGGCCTGGGGGGGTACAGGCTACAGGCCTGGGGGGGCACCACAACAGGCTAGGAGGCAAACGGATCTGTAGGCACATTATACATTTACTCACAATCACCAGACAGGTCTTACAAGTTGACTTCACAGAGAAAAAGACCCTTCTTAGAAACTATCAAAATATTCAATTTTAAAGTGTTGCTTCTGGAAACAGCCCCAGTGACCGAGATAAAAGACCCTTGTCAGTGTATTTATGTGTAGCTGTGTATATTCATTCACTACGACTCTGCTTCGCTGTAAACACATCGAGCTATGTATTACTATTATTTACAGAATAAAACATGGCAAGTTAAATAAATCAAAACTATTCGAGGTGTGTCTGCTACACCAAAGCCTGATTAATGACTCGGCCCTAAACAGTCAGTTTCTAAATATAAAAGGACCTCCCAGCCTTCCAACTGTCTGGGTCTTGTGCTTGAGTAATGTTGCCAAAAGGGTCTTTTCAGAATCCATTTTTTCTGGGCCATGTTGGTTACAAACACAGAATGTCCCTTGTGGTAGCTGGCCAATCAGAAAACAGAATGAGAGGATCAAGCAAGGTAGACTAGACTTGTAAATAAAGATAAAGAGGTTCACAGATAAACCTGTGCTTTATATTCCTGGAATGCAAGGGTGAGACGTGTCAAGTCAGATGACTTGAATGTCAAGAGAAAGGTTTTATGTTTGAGCAACACTTCATTATGATGTTCTTATCACTGCTGTTGTATATATCTATACTCCCAAACTTTATGTTGAGTAAAGCAAGATACATTTAATTGTGAAATCACAACATAAACACATTCGGGGGGCACAGTATCTTTATACAATGCACATGATGTCAAGTGTTAATTGGTCCTCAAATATGCAATAAGCTCTTAAATCTGTTAAGAAAGGTCTGCTTGCTGTGTTCCAAGGCAAAAGAAGTTGGCAGTGCATCATGATCATTAATATGTTCAGTGCTTAGTTATGCCAGTTAAGCATTGTGTGAGTAAAAAAAAAAGTGTTTGCTAATAATCTATGTCATAATCAAGTGACTCCAAAGAACAGGTTCTGATGAAATGGAAAACAATGTCATTGGCTCTATACCAAAATTGAAAATGTAATTCATTTGGTTGATAAAGAGATGCTTTTACAGCATGTGATTCATACCCATTCACATATTCAAGCACTCTCTCAACCAAAAATAAACAGAGGGCTCTATTCTTGCACTCAAATATCTTCAGGACCAATCACCAATTACTTTTTTAAATGTTTTATTAGAAATATCAATGAGAGCTATCATTAACCGTCCTCCATGGCTCTCTCTCTCTCTTTCTCTCTCCCCCTCTCTCTCTCTCTCTTTCTCTCTCCCCCTCTCTCTCTCTCTCTTTCTCTCTCCCCCTCTCTCTCTAAAGTATGTCTGGGATATGGTTGTGAGTGACTGAGGTCCTTGTTGCTTGCCCTGAACAACTACCTGGCATTCTGAGTCCTACTAGATATATATATATATATATCTATGAATTGCAATGAACATTTCATAGATTCAACTACTCTGAATCACCCAACCATTTCATTGAACCTTTACAACTAGCAAACAAAGGTAAGTACAGTTTGGACTAATGACTTCTATTATTGTCATCAAATTCAGTTACATCTTTTCTGTACATGTTAAAGCACATTATTTGCAAACATATATTCAGTTTTGCCAATGAGTAGGTCACTTTTCATAATATCTTGATACATGTATCACATTTCCAGAATAGAATAGAATAGACATGTTTGGTATGTTTACATTTTACTCTACATTATCATTACGTATAACTAGTTCGATTAAAATGAACATTACCTAGCTTTACCAAAGTGCCAAACAAGTTGCTTCTGCCAAAGTTCACATCAGTGCTGCAGAGGCATTGACACACAGGCTACTGTACAACTTTATATAGGAGTACAAAGTTTCTGTCACACCCCGGTGTTTACCGCTGTTCGGTGTTTCAGTGTTTTATGGACATTGTTTATGTCAGAGAAGATATTCATAATATAAGTGTTTCTGTCATTATTTGCCCAACAGGGGTGTAGATGAGAGGATTTTGTTGACCAATTGATTAGGATTATGGATGACCTCTTGAGTGACCAATGGATTAGATCTTTCTTCATTTCAGTTGTATTTCTGTGTTCATGTGTGGATTGACATGAAGTCACAGCTGAGCAACCGACATACAAGCACTAACAGGTGACCGTGGGGATGTGGTGCCCTATCCGGAATGAAACTTTAGCTAAAGTCGTTTGAATGGTAATATAATTTAAAGTATATTCAAGAGCTTTTCTCATATTCATTGCAAGTCAAAATGACACAGGCAACGGAAAAGCCGTTGTTTAATTTTCAAAAATGATTCAATTATAGAAAATGAATAGTAGGCTTAGGCTATACAGCCATCATTGTTGTAACACTGTAGTCATGAGCAGTTTGAGGGTTAACAACGCGTTACGTAACAAGACAAAAGTGAACTTCAAAAAATGAGTGTCGCTTGTATTGTATTCGGAAATACATATTTGGTATTTGCTTGAAATGTATGATGATGATTGGTTGAGGCGAGGGAGGCCACGCCTCGGAGCTGTTGATTCTGATAGATGATTGGTTCAGGCGAGGGAGGCCCCGCCTCGGAGCTGTTGATTCTGATAGATCATTGGTTCAGGCGAGGGAGGCCCCGCCTCGGAGCTGTTGATTCTGATCGATGATTGGTTGAGGCGAGGGAGGCCCCGCCTCGGAGCTGTTGATCACCTTCCTTCCCAGCAGCTCTCCTCCCACTCCAGAGACCCAGAGGGAGAGACCAGCGGTAGATCTCCAGTGCTCCCGTCATCTAAACATATGGCAAAATCAGGCCTTTTTCTTTCTTACATTGTTGGGCCCACTACTCTTTGAAAATTCCGCCGAAAAAGAGAAGACGATTTTCCAGAACATTCTGGCCGTTATCTCACGTGAGTAGTAGAACAGATGTCGGTTGGGTTTTTGAATCTGAGGTGAATCTGAGGTAACGGCCAGCTCGCGCGAGCAGCAGCGCAACATGGCGGGCTCGCGGCTCTCTCGACTGGCTCGAGCGCACGGCCGACCGTCCGTTACTCAACGTTCCCCTTTCTGTGAAGAAATATCGCTATTAATTATGTTCTGTTTTCAATTGTACACTATAAATATCGCTCCTAGAATAAAACAAGTTAGTCTTGAGTCTGTCTAATGAGTTTTGGTATTAATGGGTCAGCTTTTCTTACAGCTCACACTTAGCTCACTAGGAGTTCCTTACTAAGCATGTCTGCGTCTCTGCGTTCAATGAATGAGAAACCGGTCTCTGCCCGTTTAATTGCTCGCTGTTTGAGCATGTTTATTTGTTTTTAGAGTAATATTATTGTCTGATATAGCTGTCTGAAATTGGATACACAGGTACACATATTAGTCTTATAGCTAGGTAGAGAAAGCTAACTATCTAGTAAGGGTTGGGAGTGTAACTCTTATTGCAGTGACACAGGGGGCAGGGGAATGTGACAGGTCAGGAGGAAGTAGATATATCATATATATATATACTATAGCTATATCATTGTTAATTTCGTGAACAGTGAATCTTATTGTAATAGCGCATGTTTTTATACACATATTATACAAATATATAATTTTATAAATATATTTAAATTAGCCATATGCAAAACGACTCACCAAACCGCCATAATTACTTGTTATGACTGGCTAATATTGAGCTTGCTTGATTATTAGTGAGCTAGTTACCTAACATTGAGCGCTGTTTAGACCAGTCAGCCACTACTGATTGTAGGGCACTGCACTACACACTACTAAAGGAGCATGCTGCCATTTGCACAGTTATTATTTTTTTAATATTTTGGTAAAATTGTTATTTTTTAATAGTAGTACTACAACAATCCTCCAACCTAAGCACTTATTGTATTATATTATATTGCACTGTACTTTAGATTGTGATTCTTGCACTTTGCCTTCAGCACTAGATTATGCTCTTAGTCACTTGTTTTAGAAAGAAGATGCACTTGTGAGTTCTGGCAAGTAGTAGTAGATTGGCTCTTCCTACGTTAAATGCAATTATTGTTAGTCGCTTTGGATAAAAGCGTCTGCTAAATGACTGTAATGTAATGTAATATATATTTATCACTTTAGTCTTAATATGGACAGGGTGTCCTTATGGACAGACTGCAATGCTGTTTAAGTTAATTTTCTGACTTCTGTCTTTCCCCTCAGGGCTCCCCTGTTTCTGCACGGGTGTATAAACGCTACCCAGAAGGCCTAGGGGCGGCCCTCTATCGGGAGCACTTTGACTGCAACGCTGAGCCTCCTTGGGATCCTAGCTGATAGTGGGACAAGTCCATCTCTGACTTGTCCATGTAAGTGCACCTGTCAACCAGGATCAAAACAACTGTTCCCCCCCCTAAATGCTTTAGATACACAGTGCTTCCCATACATAGGCTTAGCTGTGGCAGCCCACCACAGTTCATGGAGATATATATATATATAGAGGCAACTGATCCTGCCACAAATTTTCCAGATGGAAGCAAGAAAACAGTTCACCTGTTGGAGCCAATATAGAAGAATTGTAAAAATTCTGGTCTCAACGACATGGTTGAGGAAGAAAGTTTAGCTTACTGTATTAGCTATATCATAGAAACATATTTCTTTTCTTTTTTTTCCTCCCAGTTTAGTAGCCAATTCACCTGACCTAGTGTCCAATTAGCTAATGAGAACCTGTTGCACAACCTTACTGGTCTCTCAGTGCCCGTTCCTGTAACTCCGACACCTGTCCCCACGAGTCCCCAGGCCCAGTTAAACTACGCACTGCCCAATGTGTTTCTCCTTGTGGGGATCCAGTTAGACTCTGCTCTGGCCAGCCCTGGATCCCAACCCTGCCCCCAGGTGGGCAGCTGCATCCACGCGGATGCACTAGACTGCTACACCACCGCGGACTCCCTCGTGGGATCGTGTTACTGAGCGCTAGGGCTGTCGAACAAATACTCGGAACTTCAACTAGTCGTTGACTTTGGGGAAAAATGGATCTTTAAAATGTAGGTTTGATTAACAGGCTACCAGAAATCAGCGTGCGTCACACAGCCTCCCGAATCTCGTCCATCTTCTAATCATGCCAAAACACATTACATTAGTATTCAATCTTTTCAACATGGCCAAAAATCAGCAAAACTATTGTATCTGCTGTATCTAAAATCTTAAAGTCTGAGTGTGTCTTATCGGCAGGCAACATAGCCATTATATCCTAGCCAACTGAAAACAAAACAATGTATAGGCCTGATTAAAGGACCCTGTTTGCACTAATTAAATGTCACCCATATTGACTGGATATTAACGTTAGCTGAATACTTGTGTATTTGTTTCAAATGTTTTTGAAAGTTCCGTTGGTGCTTGTTCATGACAATAGGCGGCGACATGACAACAATTATACTAATACCCAATAATCAAATATATTTGATTTTCTGAAATTATTTAAGAGAGAAAGTCGAATATCATTTCTGAGCTCAGTTGACAGCTCTACTGAACGCACATGCATAGCATATATACTAAATTATAAGAAACATAACACATTATCAAACATAAATGAGTAAATAGATAATTACAAGTCTTTTACCTGAATGTAAGGCAACTATATGGTATCTATATCCCAGTAAGCCATTATAGGACACATACCATATAATAAAACACACTGAACTGAGTTAACAAGATATAACAACCGATAATGAAACCTTCCTCTTCCCAAATCTGAAAAAATATAATGTCCATACTGCTAACGTTGTGTGCTTTGTAGTGCGCCCTGTGACCTTGTCGCTTCAGTCTGCCCCCTCGCATTCTACAACCGACATCCTTGTTAGCCCCACTTGCTACACACACACGCTACACACACACACACTACACACACACACACGCGTCTCCAACTACCGATGCAGTTCAAATCATCCTCTCGTGACTCCTGTCAATCGTCTGGTGTGGCTAGCTAGCTAACCAGTTGGTGTTGCAATGATTATAGATAAAGCTTTTACTCGAATCAACAAAATCTCACTACTAACACTTTGTCAGCTCGCTAACGATCTGTCTACTAGACTAGCTGCGTGTTTCTTGTAGCTGCTTGTCTAACAATCTGTAGCTGCGTGTTTCTGGTAGCTGCTTGTCTCATTTGACTTACGATAGCTAGCGAAAGTTAACCTAACATGATGAAAGCTAGATAGATCAGGCACTTCTTGGCTTGTCAACCCCCCTCCGGAGTCCGGACCCAACCCTCTCCCCCTGCCACAGCTCAGGTCAGATCCTGTGGGAAACACTGCTGTACCTTTGACCTGGCCTGCTAGAGTCATCTCAAACCCTAGCCACCCACCAGAGAAGCTTGAATCTTATGTGCCTGAAGTATTTCCAGAAGTGGGCTGTTTCCACTCTTGACATTTAAGTCTATATATTTTCCTTTTACAAAAAGGTTTTTGTATCTCTGTTTTGAGCTAATGATGGAACAAATTGTTGTACACTACACTTGGAGCTATAATATCTTTAGAGGTGGCCTACTGAATGGGGATAATGTCAAAAGAATATGAACAGATATTTAGAAAAGTGTGCGCATAGTAGAAACAAGAGAACAGTCACTCTGATCTAAGAGTAACACTAGCACCCCATGGCCTGCATTAGTGAAATTACATTGTTACTGACGTACATTTCACTGTCTGTTTCTGTCCAGTTTGTTGCATACCTGCAGGACCCATAGGCTCAGTGTCGACCTAGACTTTGTTGAACTATTATTTATGTTCGTCGGATTTGCGGAATACGGTTGAGATGAAAGGACTCACTGACGAACCAACCTACACGATTGAACTTCTGGAGGGAGGAGTAACCCTTGAAGATGTCATTGATGGACACATCTATGAGCAAGCACTGGTGAGTGGAATAAGGGAATCAAAATCCAAGTGTCCTTGCAAGTGGGTTAGCTTGTATTTGTTCCTATTCAAGTTGACTACATCTGAATCCTCTTTTGGCTGTCCTTACACTTTTGTAACTCGATATGATGGAGAAGCCAAAGTACATGGAAACACTTTTGGTTTAATAATCCACCTCAGTGCCACCTATCTTATCCTATCCTTTTGGTTAAAAGCCAGTAGGACACTCTATTTGATGCAGTGGATCGAAGTTAAGAAGAACATCGACTTATTCCAAACACATGTCAGAACTTAATTTGACTCTGGTGCTTTCAACGTCACGCAAACTCATGTAGTTCCTGTTCACCAGGTGGAGAAGAGTGCGTTTGTGGTGGGTGACCTCGGGGCGTTGGTGAGGCAGCACGTCCTCTGGCAGGGCGCGGCGCCCCAGCTGCGGCCCTACTACCCGGTCAAATGTAACAGCAGCCCTGCGGTCATCGAGATCCTGGCCTCTCTGGGCCTCAGCTTCGTCTGCACAAACAAGGTGGGTTTATAGGGCTGGGTATCCAGTCGAATTTCAAGAATCGATTCGATTCCGATTCACAAGGTTCAGAATCGATTATCACGATTCAATTCGATTCAATATCGATTCGGTTAGTGTTACTAAAACCTGTTTTTTTTTTTTAGCTGTAACCTTAATTACATGACTGCCAAGTTATGCAACACATCAATACTAGGGCTGGGTATCGATACTGATTTCCAAAAATGAATGAATGAATCATTGAATGTATTAATGAACTATTCATATCTTCATTTATTCATTCATTCATTAAATAAAAGATCGATTTTGGGATTCATGAATTTGAATCGATTCAGAATCGATGAATCGATTTTTTTTTTAAACCCAGCCCTATGGGTTTACCTAACCTGCTGCTCTCTGTTATCTTATTCTTTTATCATTGCAGTACAGACATAATGTGTGCGTCAAGTCGAGTTTAAATAAAGGTTATTAATTTGAATTGTGTCTGGGAGGGAAGTTACCAAATTTGTATCGTCTGTCTGTCTGCCTGTATGAGGCCACTAAGGGAAATAAGTTGCGGACCTTGTGCAGGTCTTCATGCTTTTGTGATTCATTTTAAGATCGACAGGAAAACAATCAAATGTTTTACTTACGAATATTAGGAAGAGGTAAATGAGCTGCTGATATGATTGGTGAAATACCCTTGATTTGGTTTAATGGGATCATTGAGTGACAAACCTCAAAAGGTTGCACACTTAAGCTTAGGTAACATGTTTTATTTAGGGCTCTTGTGCAGTTCATGGGGTTGTTCAGGGTTGTTATAGTTATAGATCTGTGTCTGCCTTTGCCTGTCTCTCAGACTGAGGTCTCCCTGGTGCTTGACCATGGCGTTCCCCCTGAGAACATCATCCTGTCCGGAGTTTGCAAACAGCTGGCACACATCAAGCATGCCGCCAAGAACGGCATCGACCACCTAGTGTGCGACAGCCAGATGGAACTCTGCAAGATTGCCCGATCTCACCCCAACGCCAAGTAGGTGCACACTACAACCTCGGATTGGAGAGGAACTGTGTGTGTGGGAGGGGGGGTACACCGCGTGTGTTACGCCGACGTTCACTAGCTATTATAAGTCAATAAGCAGCGAGGGTGTTAGACCAATTGATTTTGTTCATCTAATCATTGCAATCATTGTGTATCAGAGTTGAGAGTCGCGCCCGCGTGTTAGGGGTGGGAATCGGTATTGATTTCACAAGTTTGATTCAATTTCGGTTCTTGGGGTCACTCATTCAATTTCAATATGATTAAAACAAATTTTTGGATCTGCGGAGAGAAACAGAATGTGAGCTCTCAACATCAGGATGGTCTGATGGTTCTGCTGCACTGAGACCATCCTGATCTCACAAGCTCACATTTCACTCCACACATCAGTCTGGCAAAGCTCCATAGAAATCTGTTTGTAAACGATCGGCCAGTCAGTGTTCTTTGAGGAAATACTAGCAGCTACACCGGATGTGGTTTAGGTGTGACAACAGCGAGAAGGGTTGTTCTAAAATAACAGTAGCGGAGGTTAACATAGATGCTGTTACAGCATCAGTTGTATCTTGAGAGTATTTCTTAATTGAAAGAAAAGAAGAGAGAACGACACTGAAGGCTTTTCTCTGCAGAAAAGATGTTTTCGCTCTTCTCCCAAATGGCTTCAGTAAGAATTATATTTACCTGTAATAGATGGTGATAGACAGATGGTTCATCCAATCACCTGCGGAGTAGTTTTGAAAGTGTCTTCCCTTTTCCAAACTGTTTCCAATGAACCTTTCCCAGATGGTTGTGTGAAACAAACAATCTGGCGCACGTCAGGTTAGGGTTGTCTAACCATGTCGAGACATTTGGGCTGGGCCGGCACGGTTTGTGAGCGTTCTGTGCCAAACCGTTTTCAGGTGGAAACACCTTTGGATCCGATCCTCTCTGTTCTCAACCGTTCGGTTCTACCGTGGGAAAGCCCATGTAGAGTTCGGGACGGGATGGTGCGATCACATTTTGGGAAGAGGAAGGGCTCATTATAAAACCGGCGTTTCACCAACTTCCACCGTTCCTCTCAGGTCTTTTTGGGGAAAGTGTTGTAGTTTGCAGCTAGTTTGAAGTTAGTTAAGGGCAGTAGCTCATGTTTGGCATCTGTCCCAGGCTGCTGCTGCAGGTGACCACAGAGGCGCACGCCGCAGAGACCAGCATGGCGTTCGGCTGCTCCCTGAAGAGCTGCAGGCACCTCCTGGAGGCCGCCAAGCACCTGGGTGTACAGGTGGTGGGAGTAACGTAAGTACAGGATTGTATGTCTTTGTCACTGTCAAAAATTATGACAGATTATGCTATTGTAAGATTACCATTGTTTATTATGGTCATATAATGAGCAATATGATGACTAGGTCTTTAGGATGAATGAATATCTGTATTAGAGTCTGTATTAGTGGCGCTGGCTTTGGTGCCATGTTTCTGTTTTGACATTAACTCTGCCAGCTTGATGTTGTGTCGTCAGGTTCCACATCCCCCCGTCCTGTAAGGACCCCCAGGCCTACTCCCACGCCCTGTCAGATGCCCGGTGTGTGTTTGACATGGGGGTGAGTACTCCCCACTTATACTTCACATTAGGGCTGGGAATCGCTAGTGATCTCCATTCAATTTCAATTCTTGGGATTATGATTCGATTTCAAAACGATTTTTGATTATATCAGTGTAAAAGATTGTAATTTTCAACAACTTTTCCATCATTTGACTACAATAACCCAGTAAATACACCCCAGGTGCCAAATTATTGCATCTCTGATGGACTGCCGGCAAACATTATTTTATTATTTTTTTTACAACAAAATGTCTGTAACTTTAGTGCAAAGAAATGTATGAAGTCAGCTTGAACAAAGCTCTGTTGATGGTGCATTCTCATGAAGTGTACTTCAGGTTTACTTTGCTCCTCTAGGAGGCTAGAGTTCTGAACAAGTGCACAGTAAGCATGTTGTTCCCCATGAATGACGCATCTCCCCTTTGTGGTAATGAATCATGGGTAAAATGTTAGGATTGATTTGCAGCTTTATTCTGTGATGAAGGAAGACGGATACCGATCCGTAGTCGCCCCCCAACACACACACAATGAGTTTTGTGTCTGTGCTGTTCTTGTAACCTGTTGCTCTCTAAGCCTGAGGGGTTATAATGTGATGTGTGGTCGTGTGTTCAGGCGGAGCTAGGTTTCAACATGAAGATCCTGGATATCGGTGGTGGATTCACTGGGTCAGAGTTCCAGCTGAAACAGGTAACTTTACAACTTTAAGTCAAAATGTTTCAAATGACTGTATTGACCCGAATATAAGACAACCCTGATTATAAGTTGACCCCCCCTTTTCAAGACTCATTTTTTGAAAAATACTTTTAATAGACTAAGGCCCAATCCCAATACCCCCCTTAGCCCTAGCCCTTGGCCCTACCATTGGCCCACGTTCACGTGTAGGGTAGTTTGTCCCATTCCTTTTAGCTTCTAGGGCTAGGGAGCATATCGAGGGCTAGTGGACGTTCAGACAGCCCTCCAAAACAAGGGTTTTCAGGTGCTGACTTGAAACCGAGGGGTAGATGAAAATTCACACAATGCTTTGCGAATCGAGGCAGTGATATGAAACATAGCTGTCGGTGCCGTGAAAAACCATGGGGAAAAGCCCAATATTTCCGCAAATAATCATTAAAAAATTGTAAAATCTGTGGAAAAGCTTAGTTTAATGTAGATGCAAAGGGACATGTCATTGGATCATTATGACACGCATTTCATAAAAAAATAGCTATTTACGATGTCAATGGCATTTCATTGCGTTTTGATGTTCCAGTGAGTTACCTGTAGGCTACAGTGCAATGTTGAATCTAATCTAATCAATATAACTTTGTGTAAACAACGATTTTTGAGTGACAGTTGATTCCATGTCCAGTGTATGAAGTCCAAAAAATAATCCAGTAGGCTAGCATCTTTCTGCTCTTCCCTGCTCATCTAATATCAGTGCATTTCTATGGGCAGGACTAACGTTAACAGCCGATGTGTAAACATGCTTCCTGGCTGTACAAGTGATTAATCTGTCTTGTTTCGTCCTGGAATCTGATCAGATGTGTCACTATAATAATAGTAATCATACTGTATTTTTTTTTATTTAATTTTATTTATAAAGCACTTTTCATTGTGAACCAATCTCAAAGTGCTGAAAAAAATCTGTCATTCAGAAAACAGAGACACTAATCAATATATAAAATATATACACATTATATGTGTATGTAATATTACATACAAAAAGCTTTTTTTTGTGAGCTCTCAGCTCACAATCGTAATTCCAACACCAGACAGGGTTGCTGTTATGTGACGAACCCTCAAGCTGAGATTAAACTAACCCCAATAGGCCCCTCCCCCTGGGATCCGGCCATACTCGCATCTGTGAGACCACCAGTTCACTGTGGGCAGCTGCACCAGAACACAATGCATAAGACTGATACACCACAACAGACCGCTATAACAGGGAACTTAAATGTAGCCTAGTTTTGGGAGAAAAAAAGCAGTTCTTGCAGCATGATCTTGGTTAAAACAACCTGATTTAATGCAAATTCAGTTGAATTTCAACCCTGTACTGTGCATTCTTCCATCCGGTGCACAGTTCCTAATTCCTAGCATCCTGCACACTAAGAGGGCTGTAAAATCCATTAAAGCTCTACTCACAAATAGATTAAGCAAAAAATGACATTTTTTTTTTTTTTATTAGAATTGTTTGTCTGCATATCTGCTTATGACAAAACAAAATGTTTATATTTATGTCTGTTTATGACAAGGTAAATACAGTTGGTATAAATAACCCCCAAATTCCCAGTTTATTCCCGTTAATTCCCATAAATTCCTGTTAATTCCCATGGAAAGTTTCCAGCTTTGAATATTCCCGGAATTTTGCAACCCTGGACAAACTCGTGATTACCAGCCTCAGATTGTTTTTCACTGCTGTAGTTTTCTCGTTTGAAAATACACAGGAGTGAACAAGCTTGTGGCTATGGTGCTCTAACATGAGCTGTGAGCAACGTTGGCTGGCTTCAGTCAGGAGGGGAACAGGCTATTTGGCGCCACCTGTTGTTGTCCATGTATAATAACATGTAAAAGTCTAGACCTCGAATATAAGATGACCCCATTTTTTCAGGTGTTTCAGATGGAAAAAAACTGTTTTATTCGTGTCAATACAGTACTTCATTTGGTGTAACCCTTTGTTTGATGAAAATAGCTGCCTTTGTAATGAGTCATGTTTAGAAATGTGTTGAAAGGCATTTTGGATGGAAACATCCTTGCACATGATCGAATGATGCGACTTCCTGTCTTGTCTGTTGTAGATTGAAAGTGCCATCGGGCCTCTGTTGGACGCCTACTTCCCTCCTCTGTCTGGGGTGCAAGTCATCGCTGAGCCTGGCAGCTTCTACGTGTCCTCTGCCTTCACCCTGGCCGTCAACCTGATTGGCAAGAAGGTGATGGCGCGGGACTGGAGCGGCCTTCCTCAAGGTACAGGTCCAGATCACCCATCTTTCTCTCATCACTCTTTTTGTTTCATTGATTTGACTAGATCAGTCAGTGCCCGTTGCCGTTATGCTCATACAATAGAATACCTGAAACAACTCATACAATACTAGGCTACTTGAAACAACTCCCCTAGCTGGTTAGCTTCATTAGCTTAGCATAAGCGCAATTCTCTATTTATAATACGTACAATCACATTCTGAACCTATTCATGAAAATACACTTACTAGGGATGTCAACAATCATCTAGTCAGGCATAAGTTTACAGGTGAGATAGCTAATATTAGTTGAATCTGAGGGTGCTCAATGCGTTGGAGTAGCTATGCAGAGCTAACGTTACCGTGTCTAACTGTTAAAGGGACCCCGAGGAGTTTATTTTTGGTTACAGTCTCATTTTAATGTGGGTGAATCTACATTACCCACACTTGTTTATGTGTCCATTTTAAACAAATGTCGTTTCTTGTATGTAGTTTATTTTTGATTATTACTTTGTGGTTGGGTCGTTCAGAACTTCCTTGGAATGGCGAAACGATTTACTGCAGTAGCCTACACCGCCGACAAGATGAAGAATAATTAAAATATGACCGCTATATATTGTCAAAAGTAACGTTACTAGTTAGACCTATGTAATTACCACGTAGGTGGCCATCGTTCCGTCTTCAAAACACCCGGCTCAGGTAGCTAAGGTTTATGAGATCTGGGAGGCTCATGGGAAATGTGGTCTTTTTGGGCGGAAAACACTTCCGCTTCCTGAAACTCCTCGTAGGGCCTTTAATGTTAGCGACCCTGGCTGTCTGGCTAGCTAAAATTATGTCTGCCTGTAAGGCTGTTCTGGCGATGGTCGGTTTTTGGCAAGACTGCAAAGAGACAGCGAACGTTAGCACTAGTTAACATTAGCTAGCTATCAGCTAGCGAATACTCCAGTCTGCAAAAACACGACACAGTGCTATCGTTAGCTGTCTAACATCTTTGGTAGCCTATTCAATCAACTTAGCAAACAGGCTATCTAACTAGAATAGCAAAGGCAGAAAGTTAGCGGTGGGCGTTTGCAAATTAATCTATAGACCGACATTTGTAACTGGTCAAAATATTCTCACCGGTTAACCGTTGAAATCCCTAATTCATACCAGGTTAATGTAATATCTATATCTATAGGTTTCACTGGGTAAAGGACACTAATATAAGCACTGTTTTTCTAATTTCTAATTTTCTAGTTCTGTGCCAGCGACCCTTGACCGTTAACACGTGCCACGCGGAACCGATTTCTCGTGGCGCAGATTCAAACAACTTAACAAAACGACACATGCACATCCTAAGCAATACGCCTGCCAACTCAACTTCATACCGTGCCTGATTTTCAAGCAAATCAGGATACAGGCAGACACACAGACAGATTTCGGTCGAGAGAGGTACAGAGAGCGGGGTCGAGAGAGGTGAGAGAGCGGGAGAGATTATAGTAAGATGGAACAGTATGCACACATTTGATCTCCGTCTGTACAAAAGTTAATGCTTGTGAGTAAACGGTTGACTCGCTGGGATAATTCCCTATTCAGATGCTATGTGCAGTCTGTGGCGTGCTCGGCTTGCTGATGTATGTTCAACATGGCTGCCTTTTTCCTCTCCTGATGCGATTTCCTGTTCCTCCAGATGGGCTGAGCCCCAACGACGAGCCAGAGTTCCTGTACTACATGAACGACGGTGTGTACGGGTCGTTCGGACGCAAGCTGCTAGGAAGCACCATCCCTGTTCCATCTGTGCACAAGGTCAGTACGCCCTCAGGACCAGACCTCCTTACTTCTCCAGAGGAGATTTGGAGCAGTCTGATAGTGATGGCAACATGAATGAAACAGGGAGCACTCTTGGGCATCACTCAGAAGGACGAAGTGAATGAATGTGTTTTGTGTTTTTAATGGACAAACGGATGGACTAGCTCCTAACGTTTGTCACCTTGTTCTGCCTCTCCTGCAGAGGCCCCTGTCTGCTGAGGAGCCTGTGTTTCCCAGCAGCCTGTGGGGACCATCATGTGACCAGCTGGACCAGGTGGTGGAGCGCTGTCTGCTGCCGGAGCTGACCGTCGGGGAGTGGCTGGTGTTCAGCGGCATGGGAGCCAGCGGCCTGGAGGACGCCAGCAGCGACGCCAGCAGACCGCCCGTCTACTACACCATCTCCACGTGTGACTGGTAAGTGGAGTCTTGCGGGGAATGATGGCGTGTGGACTTTTGAGGGATGGTGGTGTGGTGTTGTGGGGGCAAAAGGTGTTTTGGTGCGACATTGTCATCTGGCACCGTTCTAACATTAACCTTCGTTCCTCAAAGTCTTGACCTTGTCCATCAGGCAAAACACAAATTGACAGTCCAGTCTTAAAGGACAATGCTCGTTTTTGACAACCTGGACCTTATTTACGACATATTATAAGACCTTTGACTCACCGAGATCACTTTGGTGTAGTTCGGAGGCCTGTAGAAGAAATGTAAAATCCAGCGCGAGCCAGTATATCCATGTAATGGCGGTGATCGGGGCAACGAGAATGCAGCTTCTAAAAATCTATTTTCTGCCGCGAAACGGTTGTTTTCATCAATCTGTCTTTATGAATCGCTAGTTGTGCTTACATAGAGAGCATAGGCCTGTTGTGGTATTTCCCATGCCTCTGTAATATGATCTTTAGAAACGTCGTTAGACACGAAATAGCTTCCTCACTTGCTCCAGCACGCATGCGCACAGCGTGCTGGAGCAACGATTGCGCGCTGTGCGCATTAGTGCTGGAGCAAGTGAGGAAGCTATTTCGTTTCTAAAGACGTTTCTAAAGATCATGGCATGTGAAAACCACAACAGTTATGCTCTATGTAAGCACAACTAGCGATTCATCCAGACAGATTGATGAAAACAACCGTTTCGCGGCAGAAAATAGATTTTTAGAAGCTGCATTCTCGTTGCCCCGATCACCGCCATTACATGGATATACTGGCTCGCGCTGGATTTTAAATTTCTTCTGCCTCCGAACTACACCAAAGTGATCTCGGTGAGTCAAACGTCTTATAATATGTCGTAAATAAGGTCCAGGTTGTCAAAAACGAGCATTGTCCTTTAATCCTGTGTGCATATGTTGAATTAATATGGATGCACTGGTGTTCCTGCAGGTACGAGATGCAGGAGGCAGGGGTGACTCTGGACAGCGCTTTGAAGAACTTCTCCATGGTCCAGTACAGCATGTAACCGTCCTCAGGGCTGAAGCCTACCTTCGCCCTCTCCCTTGCAACATCAGAGAGATCGCCTAGCCGAAGGGGGGCAAGAGGCCGGGGTCCAAATGTGGTCAACATTCCAACCGCCTTGGAAAAAAATACAGTGTTCAAGTGAAAAACAGACTGGTGTTTAGTTTTCGTGGAAACAGGAAATGATTGGCGTTCCATACATCAATTCTCAAAATTGTGTCTGGAATAGAAAAAAAAGTAATTATCCCGCCTTCTCCCTCTATAGGCTCCTCCCTCTTACTCAAAATTACTGTCAGCTACGAGACCAGCCTACTTACGAATTACATTATGCAACAAAATGGACGACCGCAGAGATGGGATCCCACCGTTTGGGGTTTCCGAATCAAATACAGTTTACATAAATGTACAATTGATTTAATTCTATTATGTATTGATTAACTGTTGACAGTCTTGTAAATCAGTTGTCTGTTCAACATGATGCATTTGTCTATGTAAGATGATTTTCAAGAAATGGAGTATTTAAAATCAGTACTACATAATGCGCTTTTACCACCCCCCCCCCCCCCCCCCCCCCACCGTCGTAGCATAGTAAACCTGAGTGAAATCGCTATCTTACATTGTGACATGATGACATTAACCTAGCCTGGTGACCTATCCTCAATTCTATTTCACTGCACTGTCATTCACTCCATATTTCAAAATATGGAGTGAATAGAATTAAACCCGTGGAGAATATGGAAAATTGTGCAGAGCGATTTGGGGATGGGTTGCCAGGCTAACATTAACCATCCTTTATTGCAATTCACCTTTGGGTTTATTTATTGGATTTGTAGAACACTGGAGCGTGTTTAAGCTCTAACTACAAATGTGTTTCCTTTAGTACATGCTGTGACTCATTTAACGGTATTCCCTGATAAGATATTGATGTATTTTTTAACGCTACTTGGATAAGTGTGCTGTGATCGCCATTGTAACCTCTGTGCTCACTCACTATTAGAAAGGCATGTTAAGGAATTGTGATGGATATGTGTTAACAAGCCATAGTCTTTGTCTGAACTCTAAGTTGACCTCTAGGCTCTCCTGTAGGCCTGATACTATTGCCCTTACCCATTGAGTCATGATGGAGCAAGCAAAGATTTTGGAAAAATGCAGCCGACAAAATCCCTGCCCCCCATTCAGGCCTCCCTCCAAAGCCACTCCTCCAAACTGGGGGAAAACTGACACTTGCTGGGCATGTTGATAGGCACGTAAACAACCCAATCTTCAATCCAACTCAAAATGATTGGATGCACTTATTACAGCCCTGCAACATCCACAGATTACGCTTTCATGTGGTTTGGATGCTTCTGAGCCTATTCTACCATCTTCCATTCATAATTCAAGTTTCCTATCCTGTTTTCTGATCTCATCCTTGCTGCTGCAGTTCTATACATGGCTATTTTTGCTAGTACAACAGCACACGCGCCACCACAAGCACACAACTGATCAGAAAAGTGAGCTGTTAACTGCTGTGAAAGACAACTGGGGTCCGCTCAGAAAGGAGAACTGTTAACAGTGCTGTTATAGACGACGGTTGTACATGAAAACGGGGATTGGCATCGGCTCTAAGCATTACATTTATATCTACCACGTCCCTAATAATTCATGGCACTGAGTGCACCCCTGGATTGTCCTAGTATACAGAGCAATTCCTCCTCATGCCTCTTATTGTGAGATGTGAGCTTCAACATGGAATCGTGTACAGCTAAGTGTTAACATAAGATAAAGCTGAGCTGACTGAACTTTTAAAAAATCTTGCCCCCTGTTGAAAAAAGTAATGTATTGTAAATTACTTTCTAAGGCACTAATGGACCATTGCCTGTTTTTGACTGTAAATTGTGCTTGTTTAAGTAATGAAAGTGATTAATTTAATACATCTCTTTGACTGAAACCCTTTTGTCCTGTTGTATTTTATTTATTTATGTTTTCTTTCTGGACTGGATATTGTAGTGAAAGTAACATGAAACAGAAAGTGCTAATTTGAAGTTAAACAATTTGATTTATTAGTCCTCGGCAATCAAGTACAGCTGAGAATGATCAAACAGATTTCCCAAACTGAACGAATAGCACACAGACTGTTTAAACACAAGCTGCCTGGCTAGCTTCATATTGTTGTAAACATGAACCGTATGTGAGCCGGAGCCTGTTAGGCACTGTTAGGTCCCTATGGTGATGACAGCCAAATGGTTAATGCAATCCAGAACTTAAAGGTACCCAACAAAACGTGAATCAAAACAATCAGTTCTTTGTTTATTTTCGAAATTCCTCGATTATATGGTTCCTTGTAGTCTAATAAACATGTTGATCACTTGAATGTCTTTCCTACCTTGTAATTTCTTCGCAAAATGATATTTCGCTAATGTTTTGAAAACAAAGACGTGTGAAACGTCACTATTATGTGCTCCGTGTATTGACGCAATGACGTAGTACACAATTTTCGGGGACCACCTTCTCAAATTTGCTCTAGAGCGCATACTAGTGGTCAAAAACTACATTGGGTACCTTTAATCTTGTGTGCGCTTGCCTACGGTCATCTTCTTAATTTGGTCTGTGACAAATGGTACAGCCTTCACCCTATTGCTAAGTCCTGCCCTCTTGAGGTGCACTTTCGTCTACAAATTTGTAACCAGTGATGAAAAGCTAATGCCTCACATATTGCATTTTACTTTTACGACTTTTACTAGTATGGTTAATGCCACATTTCTCGAAGATTGTGAGCCAGTTAGACTAAAGGCCACAAAACAAGTTAACATGAAACTTGTCAATTTGCCATAAGATACTCATATCTTATGTGTTACTGCATTTTAGGTAATGTAATAGAGCTTGTACTGTGTGAGAGTGATAATGTATATGGAGAAAAGGCAAACTCCCAGAGGACCTTCCTACCTTCTTACCACTTTTTCCTCCTCATTATGTGTTGCTAAAGCTGCTTTCTGCTCTAAAATTCGAACCTCTGCTTCCAATCCTAAAAAACTCTTTGAAACGTTTTCTTCACTCCTTTAACCCCCATCCCCTCCTCCTATCATTCTCCCTGACGATTTTGCCAACTCTTTTGACAAAAAGGTAAATGATTTAGACAGCTAGTGTTCCCTTAAGCTTGTAAAACATTTATTTTTCATAAAACAAACTATGGCTCACGGCTGCCATGCAATGGAATGCCTAGTCATTCTGTTTAGATTGACCCTTTAACGCATTTCTCACTGATGCAATGTTCAAAAAGGTTTTTGTGAAACGTAGAAAGGGGGCATCCTTGAATCACAACACGAAATCAGGAGTTTGTGGGGATGCTGCTGCTCTTTAGAAAGTCTAGTACCCACATTATTAAATCTGGATAGAAAGCTAGCTTCTTTCATAGAAAAAACAACTGACATTGTAAGTTAATTAGAACATTTTTATTGAGTACACAGTAACTAATTTACCGGCGCAGATACTTTTACAGGTGGTTTAACTGTTCAGATATCATGAATATCAACACAGTGCAGAATGCCTCTCAACCAATCACGTGTGATCAGAACCAGCCATTGTATAATGATAAATGTTTGTTTTATCATTTTCAGTTTCACAACAATGTTGCCAGACTGATCCAAAACATTAAATAACTATAAATCCCCAAATGGTTAAGTACATAATAATAATAATAATAATACTACATCAAACTTGTATAGCGCTTTTCATAGTACTCAAAGTCGCTTTACATTACAAAAAACATGACCGGTAGAAAGTAAGTAGTAAGTTGCAAGTGACAAAGGAGAACATATACAGACAAAAGGAAAAGTAATAAGTTCAGTCTGATCAGAAATCAATAGGAATACGAGCCTATGGAAACTGCAGACTATTGGCCTTGGAGATCGTTGGACAGATCATAATCCATCACAAAAATTCCAAATGATATCGACCCCAGTGTTGGCACAATGCTGCAATCCTGTGATTTCAAGCTGATCTTTCAGTGTTAATATTCATAAATGGCATGTGAATGGAGAACACATCAATGACCCAATTCCATTTTAACATTCACGACAGGCGAGAGAGAGAACACTGTCAACTATTACGTCCATATCCATCTCTTCTTACGTAAAGCACTATGTGCTACATTGATTTGTATGAATGATGCTATAGAAATAAAATGACTGATATTGTATCAAATAAGTACTTCAAAGACGCACCAAGTACATCACACTGTAGGATACACTGATCGCAGATTCTTCTATAAAAGTGTAAAACATACAGTAACCATGTGGAAGATGAAGTAATAATATAATAAAAGGATAATGGGGACAAAAACCTTTCTTTATCCTTTCTTGCAGAAATATAGCAGCACAAAACTAAAAGAGTATGCTTGTGAATGCATCCAAAAATGGACAATAGGATAATGTATTCCCCCAACAAGTCCTCCCCAATGCATTCCTTGGAGATGTTAGATGAAGAGTAGTTGACTGCTATAATAACAAAACAACAACTAGATAATAGTAATAAGGAATCTAGTACTGTATCAAAGTATCTGTACTTTTAATATGAATACAGGTGTGCCTCATTATGTCTCCAGCATAACTTTTGAAAGAACCATTCATTTGGGTGAGTAGATGCACTAACATGGTAGTGTACAGTTAAACGTTAAATGTGCAAGTCAGAATAATTTGTTCAAGCAGGATCAAAATGGAGTCTGACAACACCTGCAACGCAACATTATTGGAAAAACTACATTTCAGGGCACTGCAGTATGTTGTTCACTGATACAAATGTATTTTTCATGTAGTCTGTATACAGTGACATGTGACTCAGAAAGCCATCATCTTTGCTTCAACCATCAACCACTTCTTCTAACTTGTCTTCCATCTCACCCGACTGACAGCTGGTTTTCTCTGATCCCTTCATATTTTCCACACCCCCGGATTCATTCAAGATAGATTTTTCCTTGATTTCCTCTGATTGAGCTAGTTCTTCCGTTTCTTCCAGGTTGGAATGGGCTTCAACCACTTCTTCTAACTTGTCTTCCATCTCCGCCAGCTGACAGCTGGTTTTCTCCGATAACTCCATATCTTCCACATCCCTGGATTCATCCAAGTTTCCTTTTTCCTTGATTTCCTCTGATTGAGCTAGTTCTTCCGTTTCTTCCGGGTTGGAATGGGCTTCAACCACTTCTTCTAACTTGTCTTCCATCTCCGCCAGCTGACAGCTGGTTTTCTCTGATTCCTCCATATCTTCCACATCCCTGGATTCATCCAAGTTTCCCTTTTCCTTTTCCTCTGATTGAGCTCGTTCTCCTGGGTCTGCTGAGGCAACTTCTGGGATGAGAAGATTATGCTTGACTTTGTTCAACTCTGACATGTTGAAGCCCATCACAACCGCAGCTGTGCTTTTGTTTATGGTCTTCATGCACTTCATACGCTTATGGCTAAAGAGCATGGCCACCTCGGACTTGGTGAGAAACAGTCTTTTGCTCAGTTCATCAGACTCCTTCTTGGTTAAGTACGGACACTTGTTGAAGTATCTGTTGAGGAAGTCTTTGCGCTCCTCAGTAGGCTGTTTCTCAAGTCCGCCGGGATCCAGCGCCAGATTCACCGTGGGGTCGATCTGAATCTCATGCTGGGATGTTGGCTGCGCTTTCCTTTCTTGTTCCTGCTTTAGGCGCCTGGCAGCCCTCTCCTCTCTCTCCTGTCTGTTGGCTTCCATGACTTCCTTCCATGCCATCTCAAGCCTCAACTTGCTCAGCTTTTCTGCTTCAGATTGTGGAGGCTCAGGACTAGGGACAGGTTTTGGACTTGGGACGGGTGCTTTTGGAAGCGGGGCAAAGTAATATAGAGGTGATGATTTGATCGGGGGTTTTGGGGCAGGCATTAATACTGACTGTCCTTTGGTGGCGGCAGGCAGTAATACTGTCTGTCCATTGCAGGGGGTAGCCAGTAATACTTGCCCGTTGGTGAGGGGCCTTTCAGTACTTGTCGGTGCCTTTTCAGTATTTGTCGGTGCCTTTTCAGTATTTGTCGGTGCCTTTTCAGTATTTGTCGGTGCACACTGGCAACGCTGCAGGTGGACAGCTATTCCCCTCTGCGAGACTCTACCTGTGTATACTCCATTGCAGTATATGCACTTGAATGCTGCAGTCTTGAGAATGGCATGTATGGTAGTGTCTACAAAGTGCTTCTGTCTGAGATGCTGCTGGTATTTTTCTGGAGTTTGGCAGTCCTCGTCACAGAATAAGCAGCAAGTGCGGATGGTTTTCATAGGTGTCCAACACACCGGATGACGACTGCTGGGCAACATCTTCAAGAAGATCAGGTCAAGAGATTTGGTGACCAGGGCAAGGTTGAGTTCCGTGTCTCCCAGCATCTCCTTGGGAGCACTGGTGTTTATGTCGAAGTAAGGAAACATAAGTTTTCCAGAGGCGTTTGTGTAGAGTCTGTACTCCCGCCTCATGAATTCACAATATGCCTTATGAGAAAGATTGTGTTCTTTGGAGTGTTCAAGAAGCTTTTTGATTGAGTTGAACTTGGCAGGACAGAATATGCAGTCCAACCCATGCAGCAGATGTTCAAGGAGTCCCTTTTCGGACACCAAGACCTTGCACAACAAACATTTGACCGTTTTGTCTGGCATTTTTTTCAGGAACGGTGCCTTCGCAGCCAAGCATTCATGTTTGGAAGTGGCCTTGTGGACAACCTCGGTGTGCAATTCATAGACTTCGGATGGGAAGAGTTCATTGCAAATGGGACATGCGACCCAACGCTTGGCTTCTGATGGGTGATTACTTCTTGGCTTGATTGGTTGCAGGGGACTGGCTGTGTTCTGGCTGGTTTCCTTGCTGACTGGCACTGTCATCTTCAGTGGCGCAAGGGTGTATGTAGGAATGCCATTGATTTTGTTGCCAGTGGGGATCAGGTGACTTAAAAGAGACTGAGAGTTCAGCATGGTGCCCTGCGGTGTGGTCTGGTTCAGGGGGGGCTTCGGTGTTGCTGTGAGAGGATGCGGTCCTGTGCCACCCAACCTTGGCATATTGACATTGGGGAGGAGAAGTTGTTGGGGCCATGGCTGCAGTGGCTGCTGCCCAAAGGTTTCTGCAGCCAGTTGCACCTGCTTAGAAACAGAATTGGATGGCGTGGTAATTCTAACCATGGCTGGGCCAATGCCTCCAGGTAAGGACATTGTGGCTGGTACTGCCCCTGGGGGAAGAGCACTTTGGAAGGTTATGGCAGTACCAGGCTTAAGCAGGCCTTTAGCTTCTGCAGTGGCCAGCTGCACTATGGCAGATGCCTGAGGGGGCAGTAGAATCTGATTGGTCCCAGGAGCACACGTAAAGGAGCCGCTGTTTGGAGCCCCATGTTGCTGCAGGGGCAGAACTTTACCTGCCTGCCGGTCATTCGCTGATGGAACCAAGAGCCCACCACATAACACCTCGGGCTGCTGGGTTTTAGATGTAATGACTTGATAGTTTTTATTTTCGGCTATGAAGGGTTTCACATGCCAGTTCACTGACCGATGTGCTGGTGTGACAAGGACATGATGGAGCATGTGATCTAGGCTCTCAAGAACTACATCGCAGTCCTTGCAGTGGTATTGGAAAGTACCGGGGTGTAGTGGGTCTGGATTTCTACGAGAGAACTGAGTCAATATCTTCAAATTCCCCAGGTGTGCAAGGAGGACATGCTTCTTCAAGGCAAATAAGACAGAGCTCTGAAATGAGCATTTCTGACATCGGTACCTTTCGCCTTTTTTGGGAGGTTCTATAAACCCTTCCGTCGTAGTGAATGTTGGTGTGCTGGATGGTTCTGAGTTAGAGTGGAAGAGCCAGACATGCTTTCTGACGACTTTAGGATGTCCAATGAATGGGCACAGGGGGCAGGGTGACAGGGCACACGCGCTCTTCTCGTACTCATGGTTATGTCGGAGGTGATACTTAAAGTTTCTCCAGTTGCGCGTATGATATTCACACAGGCTGCAGCAGATTGTGTCAGTGCGATAAATCCACTGAGGAGGAAAAGAGCACATGTCAAAGTGAATTATATGAATAGTGCAAAGGTCAAGTTATAATAGTGCAAAGGTCAAGTCTTGAATTGTGTGTGTATTCCACTGTTCACGTGCTATAAATGCTGAAAACTACAGAAACATCCACGCTTAAAAACCGATACTTTGATTCCAATTCGATACCAAATTTGAAAAACTGATCTGATGTCCATTAGTATCAATGGTCCCAGAGCATAGTTGCATCACACCCCAAAATTACGTTATGCTTCTGCAAGGAGGACAGGGAAAGTTCAGATCATTGTGAGAGCAAAGAGAACAGTCAGAGTGAATGACCTCCAACAAGCTGGTCATGATCTCTTTCTTCACCCCAAACCTTCTCTTTTTCTCTCTCCATCCCCATGGTACACAGAACATAAGTGCCTCTAATTTACTTTATCTGAACCAACTTAAGTATATGATTATGTCACAGAAATTAAACAAATCTACTTAACTGATAGATGTCTGATTATTAGTTATATATACTTAAGGCAGAGGAAAACTAGTCAGATTTTAGGTTGTAGATCTACCCATAGACACAATTCCATATGGAATTCCACGAAGACCCTAGTCTTGCGATACCAGACAATCGGAGATCTCTGCCTACCAATGGTCCGGGGATATGTTGAAGGTATAACAGTGGAGCAGAACGGCCGCTACCTAACCTACGCCTACTGCTTTGGATTGTTTCAAACCTATGCCCTAAAGACTTCAAATTTTTTTTTTTACTCTAATTCTTTCCACCCAGTTTTAGCAACGAAAGCTGGGAGAATGTCCTCAGTCTATAGTTGAGCGAAGCGTTTAGAGACTGACTTTTGAGTCTACATTGTCCCTAAGAATGTTCTCTTTGTCGACTAGTGGGATCATTGAGGTGCTGCAATCACAATCATCATAACTTTGTGTGTCCTTCTTGTAGAGGCATAATGTAATTTGGGCCTTCGGTACCATCAATACGCCGAATATGAAATAAATGGATCAGATCCATATTTTAAATTTGTATTGGTTTTCATGACATCCCTATATGCAATTGCACATTAATTCTAATAACATTAAAATCAGGGGTGCAAACTCTTCAGGGGTGAAAAATGTGACAAAGATGCACACACCCTAGGGGGAAGATATTTTTTTAAATATCAGCTTTAAAATGTGGAATAACAGTGGATTTTAGCATGAGGATATAGAGATTTGTCAATGGTAAGCACTGGCATTGCTCCCTGCATCTTTTCAGGTGCTGTTTTGCTCCTGCTATTGGTCTCACTTACTGAAACCTGTAGCACACTAGTTTCAATCTAGTTTTAGTGACAAAATATCATTAAGATTTTAGTTAACTAAATCTAAAGTCTAACAGATTTAGTTAAAGTGTAATGCATTATTTAAGCATTTCTGTAGAACAGAAAAGCAGATCTGTTACTAGAATCACATGGAAGATGGGTGCCCTCAATGCTATGAAACGGTGCGAACGTGCAGGAGTTTGAGCGGGCAGTAGTGCGGTTGTGAGACATCCTTGTAGCCTGGGTCCAGACATTCAAATCCACCCACTCCACCGAGATCTCACCATTAATTGACATTCTGTCTGATATAATTCTAACATTGTTGTGGACTAGGCTATTTGGTAGAAACAGCTAATAGCAAAAAAAATTTTACGCCATTTCGAGTTTTTGATTGATGCCCATGCCATGCCATGACTAGCTAAACGGGCCACTAGCTAGCGTCATTAGGCTAGTTGGCTACAAGTGCTAGCTACTATAGTAAGACAGCTATAGCTAGCATAGCTAGACAAGGGTACTGGCTCCAAGCACAGACGCCTTTCTCAGAAGACATCTTCTTAATTCATTCCATGTGACTCTGTTCTCACAGAACCAGATCCCCCCCCCTACCATTTCAAAAACTCACCGGATCTACACAAATCACCAATTTTGGATTCAAAACAGCTAATTTCACCAAAAGGTGACAAGTTTGCACCCCTGTAAAATATTGTTTCTTTTTTGGTCCTTGGATAAATAGAACATTATTTCGCTTAATTTACAATGTGTTGCTTTCTCTAGTTCCATCAGGTCATAGGCTAGCCACCTCGCCACCCGCACCAATTTTTGCTGTGGTATCGAATTGGGTATCAAGAATCATGTAATTTAATTAGTTATCGTATCTAAGTTCAAAATTCTGGCACTGTGACACCCCTAATAAAACAACCGTTTTAAAAGATTTGGCATAAATAAACCAACTGGCACTTCAAAAAGGGATGAATACTTAATATTATTATTAAATCTCTCCCGGTCTCCCCATGCTAGACACTTACCTTTTTCCTCCTTCTTCTATTGAAGCCGTCTGTAAAATCAGTCCACTCCGTCTCAAGAACAACGTCCTCATCACACGGGTCAGAGTTCTGGATCTCCTGTATGAGAAATGAGGGGAAAAAACATTGTTTTTATAACCATTTATTTATTTTATAGCTTAAGACTTTTCAATGTCTTTCAATGGTTTTTGATTGATTCCAGATCAATCAAATTAATGTACTTGACACTGCATGTTTAATTACATCATTTTCCCTGCCTATGATATCAATCTCAGGCACGCCAAGTGTTTTTTTTTGTCCGCCTAACATCTAACAAGAGTTTGTGACATAACGTTAATAGTTTGGGCTAACTAGTGAGCTATGCGCCAGGTAATGTTAGCCTAAATAACTGCTAAATGACTAATGTAATGTATGAATGAGGAGAAGAGGGGGGGGGGGAAGTGAAATAGCTCAGTACTAGTCATTCAGCTAGCCTAATAGCAAACACCAGTTGCAGTCAAGTTTTTAACTTCTCCAAAGAATTGCAATCACCTTTTTAACACCATAGTTGACATACTTAGTACCTGAATACAGAGGATTGATCTTGTGTTCGAGATCAATCAAATTAATTCACAGTAATGTTAAATTATAGTGGATTGTTTCTAGTATAAATGGGTGTAGGAGTGGTATTGGACGGTGTTGCTTGAATAAAATCGTAAATTGGCCCCAATAAAGCACATGGGCCCCTCCTTAGTATTGAACTCTGGATTCAGACAGCCTGACGTTACCTCCAGGAAGGTCTGACAATCCTCCAGTCCGATGTCACACAGAATGTGCTTCACCTTCCTCCTGGTTCTTCTGATTTTCTCCAAACTTTCAACAGGAACTTGATACATTGTTTTTCAGCAATCTAATGAAAGAAGCAGAAAGAAGCATCTTGTTATTTGATGAAACAGCAGATTTAAAGGTTTGATAAAACCGATAGGGGGGAAAAGGCATCCGTTTAAACAACATGAATTATTATAATACTACTCACCCAAGTATTCAGGTCACATTATTATCTGTGCTTTAACGCAAAAATGCTCGGTTCATTTTTGATTTAGAAGGAGCATTATCAACAGTCAAAATGCCTCTGGACGCAATTGGATAGACCAATTGGATAGACCTATAACTAATCAGAGCAACGAAACGTGCAAGTCATCCTATCAAGTGGGTAGTCATCATATTAAACCTGCCCCATTATAGATAAACACTTTACAACAAAATGTAATGCCGAGAGAATGAATGGGATTTCTCATAGACACGTCTTTTGAAAAATTATATCTTAGTCGCCATCGAAAAGTTAGTAGAATGCCTTAAACGGCAAATACTTGAAGACAAACTTTATTGATTCTGGTGATCATAGTTGATTTTCAATCACAATCCGAATTGTGAACATATTTTTCTTAAATTCCATTGACTGACTAGAGGATTGGAGCAATTTCGAAAATTTGAAAGAAGGCGAAATACTGTTTGAAATTGGTAGATTATTAATTTAAAAACACTCACAAGTTTTTGTTTTGATAACTTCACCGAAATCGTAGTAATTATTAGAAAATACACACTTGGGTCTATGGGAGTTTACATTGAAACTCCTCTCTAATAGGAACAGATAGGGGCGCATGTTTCCACTTTCCCTCCTAGAGCTGTGCTCATCCAACTACAAACCCAAACGGCTCTGAGTGATTCCATGCTTCACAGAAATGACCCGGTGAATGATATGATTCATAGATTCAGTATCAACTAAACACCTATTCAGAACCGTCTGGTCCACAACTTTTATAGTTGTAATGGGATGTTTTCCTCTGGGGTTGCATGTGACCCTATGCATTTAATGCAGAGCACCCTCCCTCGCGCCAATATGACTTCAAATTAGTTTTCAGATGATCTGTGCCTTGAAATCAGCTAACGTTACCTATCTAGAGACCCTTGACATGTATATTCTCAACATCATGCTCCCTTGGACTTATCGAAACGAGTTGGATGTATTAATAGAACAAACAGGTCAGAATGTAGCCTGCTTAGCTTCCATTGACCCGACTGTGAATTGCGAAACTAGCTCATATGACATGTCCCATCAATCACAAGCGTGTGCGATAGCTACTGTGTTTATTAGCCTACTGAGCTACAAATGGCTACAAATGGCTACAAATGTCATTTCCATTACCTTTGAAGTGTGGAATTCAAACCGAGCTCGTGCTAGTTGACTGGGTCCTTCCACCAATCCGCGAGCGACAGGGTCCAGTCACGGAAACAATGTATCCACCTCCAACGGCCCAACACATCACAGCTCAGTCAACAAGACGCACCCACAATACTACATGCATGAAAGCATGATAAAGTTAACTAGCTATTAAACGACGCAATCATTTGTGTTGTTGTTTCCTCTTTCTCCTGCTGAAGAAAAATGGCGCTGTGTGCAGGAAGTGACGCATTGACCTCAATTAGCATAAAACAGAGGCTGGCCAATGGGAAGAACAATCACAATATAGAACTAATATTGCACTAATTCATGTTATTACAATCCACTTTCTTCTATCAATTAGTTTGTTTATAGGTTTTATCATCTAGCAGTAGCTAGTGGCTAGCTAGCTAACATAGGTCTGGGGGGGCGTGGCACAAAGGGGCCTATTCACATTGCAGTTGGTGTTTCCTGTCTAAGTGGATATGGGCCCCCTGCCCAAAAACAGGTATACCCATAAACCTATGATGCAATGCAGCAAGAACTTCTTTTGGAATAGGCTACTTTGTTTGGCCTGTCCAAGTTTTATTCTAATTCGTAGTAGCGACTGGCAAGACTAGGCTGCTGGATTTAGACTGAACAGTGAATAGGAACCAGGTGATGCAAGGTTAGGGGCGTGGTTAAGGTTAGGGGCGTGGTTAAGGTTAGGGGCGTGGTTGGAGAGCAGAAGGGCGGAACTCGTGAGAAATTTGGTAAGTGGGGGGGGCGACATCAGAGCACCACTGTTCATCAGCCAATAGCAAGCCAGAGCACCACTGTTCATCAGCCAATAGCAAGCCAGAGCACCACTGTTCATCATCCAATAGCAAGCCAGAGCACCACTGTTCATCAGCCAATAGCAAGTGTGGTTTGATGTTAGACTATGAACTGAGAGAAAATACTAAATTATATCATAGCAGGTTTGCCGAGAACGACAGTTGGTCACACCCAGATTCCTTGCAGTCCGAGTTGGTGTCACCACGGTATTGTCAATAGTAAAGGAAATGTCACGGTGTGGATGTCAACGCTTGTCAACGCAAATGTCAACGCTTCCCTGGAGGAACAGCAGCTCAGTCTTGTCCAGGTTGAGCTTGAGGTGTGTGTCACCATCCACTGAGATGTCAGCCAAGCACGTAGCAATGCGTGCCTCCACTTGTATGACAGAAGGGGGACATGACAAGACCAGCTGGGTGTCATTGGCTTTACAATGGTAGAAGCCCTGCGAGCAAATGGCAAAACCCAGAGATGTCATGTAGATGGAAAAAAAGAAGAGGACCCAGGACTGACCCTTGTGGAACCCCTTTATTCAGCAGAGGGAAGAGATGGAGAGGCTAGAGAAGGGGTGGTGGACTGGTTGGCAGCTGGGGGGGGGGGGGGGGGATCTGATATGGTAAATGGTCTGCACTTATATAGTGCTTTTCCACCTTAGCGGCACTCAAAGCGCTTTACAATGGCCTCATATTCACCCATTCACACACACATTCATACACCAATGGCGGCAGCTGCCATGCAAGGTGCTAACCTGCTCATTGGGAGCAATTTGGGGTTAGGTGTCTCGCTCAAGGACACTTCGACATGTGGACAGTCGGAGCTGGGATTCGAACCACTGACCCTTCGATCATTGAACGACCCGTTCTACCAACTGAGCTACAGCCGCCCCAGTCTGTATGGCTCTATGTGCTACTAACCCTGTTCTGCCTTCCCTCTCCCTAGTGCCTCTCTCTCTCCCTCCTATCTTCTAACCAGGTCCAGTGGATGCCCCACTGTCACCAGCAGACCTCCCAGAGTCCGATAGATACCCCCGTGTCTGCTGTGGATGTCGTATCATGTCCGTAGAATGTCCTCTCTCCTATGATGCTTTTTTAGCCTCTCTTACTCTGAAATGTAATTTAATGTAATGTATTGCTTTATAAATGTTCGTAGCAGGTAGACAAACATACTCCTGGAGCTTGCTCGATCGCCTTGTTGAGAGGGGTCAGGGAAGAATTTTTACAGCTCACTTATCTGGCCCCCGGGTGATTACTGTTTTTTTGCTTCCCTCTGGAATATGTAGAGAGTGGGTGGAAAACCCACCTCCCTTGTTCTCTGTAAAGCGCATTGTATTGCCTCTCGGTATGAAATGCGCTATACAAATAAAGCTTTGATTGATTGATTGATAAATGAACCAGTTTGATAGCATTCCCTTTTGACAACGTGTTGATATGGTGCACAGAAAACGAGCAGAACAGCATCAATCATGGCGAGCTGGTTGCTATTGTATCAGTGAGCTTGCGTTGTTATGTAAAGGCATCACAGACCAGGGTTCAGAGTTGGTTTATTCTGATAATAGACAGCGCAATCACTGTACTGTTTGTTCTGGAGCATCTATCTATAGCAATATCTATAGCAATTATACTAGAAATATGGAAACACTCATGTTACCACACACACAAAGCAGGAGCACCGATCCCGGCACAGCAAGATAATGGAACAGTGCCTGAGGCTTCAGGTCCATTAGGGAAATGGGCGTACAGTTCTGCCCCAGTGTTCCAAATGCTCCGCCCCAGTGTTCCAAATGCTCCGCCCCAGTGTTCCAAATGCTCCGCCCCAGTGTTCCAAATGCTCCGCCCCAGTGTTCCAAATGCTCCGCCCCAGTGTTCCAAATGCTCCGCCCCAGTGTTCCAACTGCTCCGCCCCAGTGTTCCAAATGCTCCGCCCCAGAGTTCCAAACGTTCCGCCCCAGTGTTCCAAATGCTCCGCCCCAGTGTTCCAACTGCTTCTGACCACATGGCAGCGCTGGTTTTACTTCATGACCTCTGTGATCTGGTCCAGGATGGAGGGCCCACTGTAGTTATTGGTCTGGACGGCCTCCAGTCTCTGCAGGTAGTCCAGGGGAAGACCATTCTGCTGGGCACCTAAACACACAACCTATAAAACAAGACACAGAGTGCAGAATCTAACAAAAACTGGTAGCAGTTTTGTGAATTTTCAACTCAAACAAGGCAAATGATGCAGAAATCAGGGGAAACTGAGGCCAGTGAATTCTCGAGCTACAGTATGTATAATGCGCTGTCTTATTAATATATTATTGTTGACGCGATGCTTGTTGGTATTGCTTTTTTTAAGTGGAAACATGTGTTCTGGGTTGAGGGTCACTTAGGGCTGCACAATTAATCGTGAATTAATCTAAATCGCGATTATGACCTCCACAATTAACTAATCGCAAAAGGCCGCAATTAATGTGATTAATAATTTTGCTTTGAATTGAGTGTGCTAGGACTACACGGACGAATCACAGGCGCTTATGCTGTCTGACCAATCACATGCGTTCCTGCTGAGTGCGCTGTGCACAGCAATTTCACTGAGAAGACAGATAGCAGTAGGTCAAGACAAGTGTCACAAGAGTACCTGCAGCCGTGAGTAGTGACAAAATGAACGAAAACAAGATCAGTGAGTTAGTAGCAAGAAAGGGATCAACGTCCGTGATTTGGGAGCATTTTGGTTGTTATATATTAATATTATATATTAAATATTAATCGCAATTATTAATCGCAATTATCATTTTGAAGCAAATAATCGCAATTATTATCTTTTGTCATAATCGTGCAGCCCTAGGGTGACTGAGTATTTGTTGGGTGTGTGTACACTTGCTACATGTTTGGACTGTGGGGAGGAGGGGGCGTGCTGTGGGGAGGAGGGGGCGTGCGTGTGGGATTACAACCCATGTGCCTGGTCAGGAAGTGTTAGGTAAGAGAGTGTGTGTGTGTGTGTCACCTGTTTGTACTGTGGGGAGGGGGGGCAGGCATGAAAGCGGTTCATCTGATAGGTCCTGCACAGCACTGGCCCATCTTCAGTCTCAACTGTCACCTCAAGGGGGCAGTATATTCCCATGTCAACCCCCTCCTGCCTAGAGACATGATGTCTGTGAAAAAACTAGATTTACACATGTCAAATCTGAGTGTTTGTCAGTAACTCACTTATCCAGGCTGGTGAGGTTTTCTGTGCTCATCCTCCAGACCACCCCCCACACCTCCTTTCCTGGGCTGGGCTGAATGGTGGCCACCCCGCCATGCCAGCGGTTGTCACATGTCACAGGCTCCCCCCACAGCCCAAAATTCAACTCATAATCCTGCAGAGACATGATGAAGATGCACTTTCAATATTTGTGAAGCACTGTAGAAGTATAGAAATGTATTCGTACTAAGCAAGTCGAGCTCCCTTCCCAATTCTAATGTACTGGGCCAGCTCTTAAATTTATTTTAGTTTTTGGACCCAATTGTTAACTTCTTGTATCTAAAATGCACCTGCGCGCTTTGACTTTCTACCAACAACACAGCCTTATGAACCAACAACACAGCCTTATGAACCAACAACACAGCCTTAAGAAGACTGAGGACTAACATAGCCTTATAAAGACTGAGGCATCAGGTGGAGTTAGACTAGACTACTGTCCATGCTGATCTGACCGTGGCCAGGGTTCACGGGCCGTCACCAGTCGGCCATGTTGGAGGTTGAAGCTACTGAATGTAGATAGATAGATCAATAGACAGGTAGATAGAGCTATCTATCTATCTATCTAGTCGTTAGTCTAAACCTGAGCTTAAACCTCCAACATGGCCGGACATGAAACCCTCCATAGCTGCTAAAAACGGGACAATATCACCTTCAAAGTTGATGCATTTGCTACCCACCTTCAGTCGACCGGTGCAGGTAAAGGTCGCGGATGGGTTCATCAGCTGAAGTCTTTCCTTCAACAAGTTGCTTCCAAAAGCAAAATACATGAACTGACTTTCACTAGACATTTTACTAATGCAAATATTTGGTAACAAAGTCAAACTATGGGATTTTACTAGTTGAATCGCACATTACCAATATTAAAACGATTCGATTTAAAATGCATGTCTGATTCAGACAATAAAAACAAAAAGATCACGAAGTTTCATGGAGCTAGTTTATGTTTACTCAATATATCCATGGGTTTACTTCCGGGTCCGGCGTGCGTCACGGGGGGCATTCCATTTCTGCACCCCCAGGGAACGAGCTGACCGAAATGGAACACGGCCCTTAGCTCCATGCTTACAACCTTCTTCTTCTCTGGGTTTTATGGAGGGTCGTAAAAAGCTTAAAGGTGCATACCGCCACCTACTGTACAAGAGGGTGCAGAATCCATGGATGTATTAATAGAACTGGATACAAACACCCCATTCACTGACTGCTATCACAAATGAAGTCCTATTGAACCATCTTGGCAAATTTGTAGTCATTTGACTATTTCCGGTGACTTTTGTACTTGCGCAGTTGTGCCTTTCTGGCCTTCCGGTGACTTTTGTACTTGCGCAGTTGTGCTTTTCTGTCCTACGCGCGTCCACGAACAAGTTCACGAAATGTAGACGCACGTTCCCGGCTCTCTCGGCTTTGATTTAGCAATGAAAACCGGCTTGCATATTAACCTGTTTTTGTCAAATATATCCATTGGAGACATTATTTTTTATCCAGGCATCTTAGTTTTAACAGGTTAAATATAACTGAACATGTTTTGTTTGCTAGTAGATGGTATTCATTCCGTTCGCGATAACGTTATTGCAGCCAGGCTAAATTCCTCCAGGGAGCCAGTGACCGGCGAGTTGAAGAGCTTCACTCCCCGCCAGCAGGAGCTTTGGCCGCGGCTACCGCATCTCAGATAACCCGCTGAGTTCGTGGCTGCTATTTCACACTCGCCCTTGATCAATCCCAATACCGATCCATGGTAATAATGAATGACACTTCAACACGCTGAGCTGCCCGGGATAAACCGCTGCTCTACCTCCCGAGCTCCATGACGCCGTCAAAATCACCTACTTTACAAACACACACTCTGTGAGGCAGATGTCTACATGTAAACAATGAGGCTCAAGTCTTTTCTGTTCAATTGAACATTTTAATGTACAAAATAAAAAAGACAACCGGATTGGATTCACGAAAGTATCCTTGGACAACAAGAAAAAAGAAAAAATCCTGTACAAACAGTGCGCTGCCATGGCGATCATCTCCTGGGCCCGCCCCGGCCTCGGCCCCTCCCCCTGCCACGCCCTCGTCCTCTGCCTCGACCACGCCCAGCCACTACAGAGAGCAAGAACAAGAGTTGTTAGTGTACATCAGACAGGTAGTTCATTTCTACAGGTGGTTCATTTCTGCAAATGTAACAAAAAAATATAGCTACGAACAGCAATAAAGGGAGCCTAGCGCAACGAGTGTATCCAAGGCAACAAGAGAAACACGTCGTAGCCACATTTGAGCTATGTGGTCACTGAAAACGTCAATGAAAATATGATGAAAGCACGATGGGGGTGGATTTGCACAAATGAATGTGTTCAATTAGATTGAATGCAGGGCAACCAAGGTTAAATCATGTAGGTAGGATGTGAGAAGGGGAACGAACCCACCACACTTGCTTTGGGCGGCGGGACAGAAACCCTCTAAGTTGCTCTAGGGCAGCTGTGGACAGACGCTCTACTGCAGAGGGCTTCTGATTGGGCACAGCTGCCCAGGGGATAATGGAGCATCATGGGTATGAACTGCAGACAGCATCACATCCGATAGATACCCCTGTGTCTACTGTGGATGTCGTAGCATGTCTGTAGAATATTCTTTCTCCTATTATGCTTTTAGCCTCTCTCACTCTGAAATGTAATTAAATGCAATGTATTGCTTCATAAATGTTCTTAGCCGGTAGACAAACATACTCCTGGAGCTTGCTCGATCGCCTTGTTGAGAGGGGTCAGGGAAGAATTTTTACAGCTCACTTATCTGCCCCCCGGGTGATTACTGTTTTTTTGCTTCCCTCTGGAATATGTATTGAGTGGGTCGTATGCCCACCTCCCTTGTTCTCTGTAAAGCGCATTGTGTTGCCTCTGGGTATGAAATGCGCTATACAAATAAAGCTTTGATTGATTGATCCCCACGCAGGAGTTTGAAAAGATATGTTCATGTCTGGTCCAAATGAGAACACCCACCACCTGCTAGGTGAACCCCACAACCAACCCCTTGAGAGGATCCAAGGAACTTGGGACAGGTTTCAACAATGCAAGGACAACGCATCTGGCTTACAAGAGGGTTAAAATGGAGTTGTCATGTAGTGTACAAATAGCAAATACTTTGTCCCTAAGGACAATGTTCATTAGCTACCAAAGCTGCTCATGCTTTTGACCCATCCAGGTCAGCCTTCCACCTCTACCCAACAGCCTCTCTTGACAATGAACTTCTGTAACAACCAGGACGTAGGTCACCATCATCATTAACCCTCATCACCACGCATCTCTCCACTCACCTGCTTCTCTCTTCTTGGACTTGACCTTGGGCTCGATGTCCACCAGCAGGGTGTCGAGCGGCAGGCTGTCTGGCAGGATGAAGTAGCGGATGTTGTTGCCGCGGATGCTGAGGGACTCCAGCTGGGTGGGCTCCCTGTTCTTCAGGGTCATCTTCACCGCCTTCAGGTGGGTGTTCATGCTCACGTCCACCCCTGGGGAGAAACACACACACACACAGTTACCCCGCTATATGCCGACATACCCTCCCCACCACTAGGGACGGTATACCGTAAAACCGTGAACCGCGGTATAAGAACCGTGACATTCCCTGTGTTTATGGTATTACGTAATCACTGTAGTTCCTTCAAAATAAAACACTTTTTTTATGTGTTGGGGAGGTGAAATGCCATAAACCGTATAACTACATACCGTACCGTAATGCAGAACTCCATACCATCTCATCCCTACTACAATATGCTCAACTTTGCATGTTTCTTCATACGCAAGAGAATTGACCTTTTTATTTATTTAAGGTGGTCTCATTCAGTGCAACACCTGATGCTTCCAGTCTAGTCAGATCAGACTTCCCTCTCCCTCCCCCCCTCTCTCTCACCCCCCTCTCTCTCTCTCCCCCCCTCTCTCTCTCCCCCCTCTTTCTCTCTCCCCCCTCTTTCTCTCTCTCTCCCCTCTCTCTCTCTCTCTCTCCCCTCTCTCTCTCTCCCTCCCCCCTCTCTCTCACCCCCTCCCCCCTCTCTCTCTCACCCCCTCTCTCTCCCCTCTCCCTCTCCCCCCTCTCTCTCACCCCCCTCTTTCTCTCTCACCCCCCTCTTTCTCTCTCTCCCCCCTCTTTCTCTCTCTCCCCCCTCTTTCTCTCTCTCCCCCCTCTTTCTCTCTCTCTCTCCTCTCTCTCTCCCCTCTCTCTCTCCCTCCCCCCCCTCTCTCTCTCTCTCCCTCCCCCTCCCCAGTTTCACGGGTCTTACCTGTAATGGTGCCATGGACCTGGGTGCCATTCTTCAGTTCAATGGTCACAGTCTCATGACTGAGTTTCATCAGAAACCTATGGGAGACAAATGTCAAATATCCTCATGAGAACAAGTCTTCTTCATGTTAGGGAAACATATCTAGCTAAACATGATTAAACTGCTAAACATGATGATTAAACTGCTAATTTCACACAATGGGGTGGCAGATTGTACTAAGCCATCTACTACCAATGCATTTTAACACCATTAGTTAACAGACTTTGGGTAAGCCAGCAATGACAAAACACTAATGTTACACTATTACACCGATTAGAGAACTAATTTCACGTTAGTAGCAGTTTATCTAGCTAGTTAGCAGCTAGCATTGGGGTAAGGTTAGCCAGCTAGCACAGCAACAAAGGTGTGCTAGCTACTACACCAAAGATAGGCCCTGCAAATACAACCACTCAAAACACAGCTTCTCCGCAGGTGGAAGAGGGTTAATACGAGGTTCATTAGACCCAAGACGAAGCAACATCTTCCATTCATTCACAACTAGCTTTAGCTTCTTCCCAGCTAGCTAGCTGCTTCCCGCCTCCGGCTCAAAACAACCACCCCGCATCTAACATCTAACTCCATCCATCACATCTAACTCCATCCAGCGGCATCCAGCACTTTCTCCCAAAGATTATCATGAAATACGATAGAAAACATACTCAGCTAAACACTCACCGCACTAGTTTCATGTTAGTGATGGATTGTACAGACAAATCCTCCACTAAAGATATAAAAAATTGCAGCGAACGAGTGAGAACACAGGCCGCTGATGAGAGAAATACGTTTGAGACGCAGGATTCTGACGTCATATACGTAACCGGATCCGGAAGAAGAAAGGAGGATAACGGAAGTTAACACCGCTTTACTCAGAGCGCCCTCTACTGGTCGCACGTTAGTAGGTCAGATATAGGCTACTATCCAACATTTTGAAATATTTAAACCTCTCCGACGTTGTAATGTATATTTATTTTGTTAAAACATTCATAGGCTGTGCTAAGTAGCTATTGCTTTAAATGCAGTCATTTATTATTATTAAGAACACCCCAATGCAACAATAAATTGTTTTTATTGAGAGTAAACTTTGTACTGACACTTCCACTTACAGTATTGGCCACACATCAAACGTTGCCTCCTTTCATAAGGGACTGATTGGGAATGTATCAAGTATCGTCTATGAAAGTGCAAGTATCTTTTCAAAGTTTATGGTTGTTTATGATATACACTATGAAAATCAGATGGACTACAAAATCAATCGAGAATAAACAACCCCCCCAAAACACGGAAAACATTCACCTTAACAGTTCAACTAAAAATAGTGGTGTGCAAAACAAGAATGCAAATAATGTGCTCAAATGTATGTTTTGCATATGACCTGTGCATCATATTGCACCCTACCATGCGTGTCCAGCCCTTAACGACCCCCTTGGCACCTGCCCCATAAGGACTTGTATTGATCTCTTAATTGATAATAGCACTCTGATTGGCCAGGTTGAATGCAGACCTCATGCACCCATCTGATACGCTCAGATCTCAACAAGGGCACAAGGTTTATTAAGATGGTTCGACGACAGCCTTGCACAACCTCAGACTGCATCGCACTGGTGGACCATCCAGGAAGTCATATACTAAGTACAGTAGTGTGTTCAACCCAAGATGGCTTCTTACGATCACAATTGAAAATCTAGCCTCGCACCCAAGTTGGTTTCTTTGTCATATGTACAGGATACAGGTACAATGAAATGCTTCAACCAAGTACTACAAGGGTTGTCTTCTTCATTGTATATCATATCCTGCTCCAAAGGCTGCTTAACCCTAACCCTAACCCTTCTACAACGCATAAAAACTCTAAACTTAAATAAGAGGGCAAATTTGATTTCAAAAATGTATATTAATATTACAACCTATTATTTTACAGTAGATCCAAACAGAGTAGACTCAAAACCGTCCCAAATATCAGTGCCAACACTTCCCATCACAGCAACACACAGCAGAAATATAAACTCTCGTACTCAAAGTAGTAATACCATCACTCCAGCTCCCAAAAGACAGCTTCTGCTGTTGAGAAGCTGCATTTTTACTGGGTGTGAATGCTACAGCTGAGCATGACAGTATGACAACACAAACCAACGAAAACCTGAGAGCTGGATCACCAAGCAAGGTCACCAAGCAAGGTCACCAAGCAAGGTCACCAAGCAAGGTCACCAAGCAAGGTCACCAAGCTAGCCAACTAACCGTGACCAACATCAAGATGCAGCAGTGGACTTTTTTGGACCAGATAAAGGAGACAGGAAGTCTAATATGTGTTTAGGATAGGAGTTTTTAGGATTTAGGAGTTACAGGTACATGAACCTGCTTTGACACACCGGCTCAATCAAGCTACAGGGGGTAAAAGACAGATGTTTGAATATAGTTTAAAACAAGAGTATTCAGTGTGCAACAGCGTTGTATACATTATTATAGCAACAGACACCAAACAGGTATTCATGTTCACTGGTCAGTTTATCTTTTATACATCGCTTGGTTCTATAGGGGGAAAAAGGAGGTAACACACACACACACACAGATCAATCAAAGCAATCTATAAATAACAATTAGAATAAAAAGGCAAACTGACCAATAACCCTTGAAAAAGAGATTTCATCTCCATGAGGTAAACCAGGAATAAAAATTAAATAGAAAATGGAATAGGACCTTGACCACCAACACTGGCAGCACTGTCCATCAGTAGTGGGCTAGATATGAAAAACAAAGTAAAAAAAATACTCATAAATGATCTTTGAAAACAAAAACCAACTCCCTCCCCCTAACGATCCTTACCATTCTGAACCATTGTATCACCTCCAGCTGCATGAGGAACTGGCCCTAACCTCCAGCTGCATGGGGAACTGGCCCTTACCTCCAGCTGCATGGGGACCTGGCCCTTACCTCCAGCTGCATGGGGAACTGGCTCTAACCTCCAGCTGCATGGGAAACTGGCCCTAACCTCCAGCTGCATGGGGAACTGGCCCTTACCTCCAGCTGCATGGGGAACTGGCCCTTACCTCCAGCTGCATGGGGAACTACTCCAGCTGCATGGGGAACTGGCTCTAACCTCCAGCTGCATGGGGAACTGGCCCTTACCTCCAGCTGCATGGGGAACTGGCCCTTACCTCCAGCTGCATGGGGAACTGGCCCTTACCTCCAGCTGCATGGGGAACTGGCCCTTACCTCCAGCTGCATGGGGAACTGGCCCTTACCTCCAGCTGCATGGGGAACTGGCTCTAACCTCCAGCTGCATGGGGAACTGGCCCTAACCTCCAGCTGCATGGGGAACTGGCCTCCAGCTGCATGGGGAACTGGCCCTAACAGTGGTCAAAGCGCCCATTTTAGACATTTCTTTCTGGTGAAGGCAATGAAAACTGAAAGTCAAAGTTTTGTAATTTTCTAAATTTCGGGGTTCCCACAGTCATGGTAATCCTGGAAAAGCCATGGAATTTGAAATTTCATTTTCCAGGTGTGGAATTCATATATATTTATCATAAGTTGTAGTCCACATTTATGCTCTCAATACCACAAACATCTCAAGTTTACATGATTATAGTAGTTGTAAGGCTACTTAACGCATGGACATTTGTAGGTTACAGAAAATCATAGATACGTTTGGGAATTCTACTGTTAAAAAAAGGTGGGAATCCTGAAATGTAGTTGCAGTTGTGTTTCTGCACAAAAGGTCATACAGTATGTTGGGTTAGTTGAGGAGTGTCCCACCCCCCTGCCTTCAGTATGACAGATAGGTACAGTACTGGATTCAGGTAGTCCAGGGAGCATCTGATTGGCTGTCAGCCACATTAGGCACCATTTGCATGAAGGTGCAGTGATTCAGTGCTCCTGAGAAGGCCGATGTCCGTGTGACCTGATGTGCACCAGGCAGGACGAGCATCTAGACATCATGAATGGGAATGGAGTTTATCCTGCTGATTGTACTTCATCATAGCAGCGTGAACACAAGTTACATTATTTACCAGACCTCAAGGCCAAATTCCAAACCAAACCCACGTACCTTATCCCTTAATATTACCTCCTCATTGAGGAACTTCTAAAAACAGATAGGTGAAGCAATATACACTCAGTGGCCAGTTTATTAGGCACAACTATCTACTGTAGTTGGACTCTACTACAGCTTCAAGGTCTGACACGTTTCATTCAGAGATGCCTTCAGCACACCACCGTTGTAAACAGCTTTTATTTGAGCATTTGTGACCTTTGTTAGCTTGAACGAGTCTGGCCGTTCACCTCTGACCTCTCTCGTTAACGAGGTGTTTTCACCCACAGAGCTGCTGCTCACTGGGGTCTCACTGTGGGTCTTTGTTAATCGGGCACCATTCTCTGTAACCTCTAGGGGCAGTAGTGAGTGAAAACCCCAGGAGGACAGCAGGTCCTGAGATGCTAGAACCACCACATCTGGCACCAACAATCCCACCACGGCCAAAGTCTCTTAGATCGCGCGTCTTGTCCATTCTGATGTTTGGTCGAACAACAACTTAATGTCTTCAACATGTCTACATGCTTCATGAGTTCCAGCTACATGATTGGCTGTTTGGAGGAGCAGGATATTTTGTGTTAACGAGCAGGTGTACATAATAAAGTGGGAACTGCATTAGGGTACGGTCACACATACGCAAAATTAATATTCACCTCCTATTCACTTCCATGTGAGGGACGAGGTGAAAAAATCTTCGCTTCTGGTGGCCAAATGAATTTGCCTCATTCCTTCACGTGGAGTTCAACTTTGTTGAACTTTGACCGGCGCTTTTGCAAGCTCAACCAATAGCAAAGACGTGGGTGTGTTTAACCCCAGTCTTGGCTGTAGTTTTTCTATGGTAGTGAGCCTGGCTAGCTAGCTAGGCCATGTACTGATAATACTGTGTCACTTTATTACGTTTTTGACATGTTTTCATGCAAGAAAGTAAACAGATCGAACCATGTGGTCCGTTTATTAAAATAACGCAGACGTGGAAACGGGCGTTATTTTGATAAACTGAACACATGACTGCTGGTTTACTTTCTTGCATGAAAACATATCAAAACTTAATAAAGTGACGTACAGTATTATCAGTCGTGAGAATCTAATTCACAACAATGGCTGCTGACTCAAGCCCACACGGACTACAAACCAACTGGTTTAGCGTGCGTCACATCCAGCCCTGCCCACACAACACGCACATTAAGCCTGGGCAGGCGACGGTCCTTCGCCTGGTAAATACTACCTTTGCGAGTGACCGTACCCTAAGTTGGACATTTCCAACTGTTGTGCAGTCACTCCTTTCCCAGGGTGTGTGCAAGAAGTTCTCTTACATTGGAGAAGGAAAAACTCCAATATAAATAGGTTAGAATAGACAATGAGTGAATTAACTGAAATGATGGCAGGGAATAGCAATGGCAACTCATGTTTAACACACACTATTTTTGTGCGTGGCTGAAAGCCAGCGCACCAAGAAGAGCGAATGTCGGGTCGTCCCTCTCTTCCGTTGTTTAGTTTCAAGAGGGATCTGGGTGCATTAGTAGCAGTCTTTTCCATCACACCGATCATGACATCATCATAAGTGGACAAGCTGGTCCAGGCTATGGCCCTCTTGACCTTTACATTACATACAGTAAACACACTCCAGTGCTGAAGAATGACATCTTCCATTGAGGCGTTACTACTCCGTCAGTGCTTCTCATCGTTCTTTAAAACCTCCCAATCACTCTGCCCATCCCTCTCTCTCATCTACCTCTCTTTCTTCATCTACCTCTCTTTCTTCATCTACCTCTCTCTCATCTACCTCTCTTTCTTAATCTACCTCTCTTTCTTCATCTACCTCTCTTTCTTCATCTACCTCTCTCTCTCATCTACCTCTCTTTCTTCATCTACCTCTCTTTCTTCATCTACCTCTCTTTCTCATCTACCTCTCTTTCTTCATCTACCTCTCTTTCTTCATCTACCTCTCTCTCCATCTACCTCTCTTTCTTATCTACCTCTCTCTCTCATCTACCTCTCTCTCTCATCTACCTCTCTCTCATCTACCTCTCTCTCTCATCTACCTCTCTTTCTCATCTACCTCTCTCTCTCATCTACCTCTCTCTCTCATCTACCTCTCTTTCTTCATCTACCTCTCTCTCTCTCTGCTCATCTTTCTGTTCAACGTTACTCTCTCTGTCAAATCAGGCTTCTGTCCGCATGCTGTCACACCAGGTGCACTTGCTCCACCCACTCTTCAGGTGATTGGTCCTCTTCTGAGAGAGGGGCGTGGCCCAGGTCTGAGTCGGCGGGCGGGTCAGTATGAGCGCGGTCGCCCCCGCCGGGCTCATGCGAGCTCGAGTGTGTCTCTGCTGCGTCCAGCGACAGGTCCGACACACGCCCAGTGTCCACACACTCCTGCTGCTCCTGCTCCTCCTCCTGCTGCTCCTCACACTCCCTGCATTCCAGCTGCAGGGTGCTGGGCCTCACAGCCTCCGGGGCGTCCGCGGGACAGGGGGAGCCGGCCTGCTCTCTCCCCGCCACGCCATCGCTCTCCGGGGGCTGGCCGAGCCGGGCCGGCGCCTCCCCCCCGGGGGTCCGGGCGTCCGTTCGGGACCCCGACCGGGACTCCCACGTGGGCGGGTCGCGCGGCGAGGCCGAGTCGGTGTCGGAGGGCGGGGAGGGCGTGCTGGCGGAGGGGACGAGGGCCAGGTCCTGGGGACTGTTCTGGGGGTTGATGTTGTGGCTGAACCACGCCATGATGTTGTCCAGCAGCTGGGCGCTGGCCGTGGGGTCCAGGGGCTCCAAGCACTCGGGGTCACTGGGGGTGAAGGCGCCCCCCGGGGGCACGACAGGGGACAGCAGGAGGTCTGGGAACGAGAGGCGCAGCTGGGGGGGCGGGGCAGATCTTGGGTTTGGGGTCTGTTCTAGGGGGTAGGGAGTAGTATGGTCCGGGTTAGGGTTGTGTTGTAGTGTGTAGGGTGTAGTATGGTTAGGGTTGTGTTGTAGTGTGCAGGGTGTAGTGTGGTCCGGGTTAGGGTTGTGTTGTAGTGTGTAGGGTGTAGTGTGGTTGTGTTGTAGTGTGTAGGGTGTAGTGTGGTCCGGGTTAGGGTTGTGTTGTAGTGTGCAGGGTGTAGTGTGGTTGTGTTTTAGTGTGCAGGGTGTAGTATGGTCCGGGTTAGGGTTGTGTTGAAGTGTGTAGGGTGTAGTGTGGTCCGGGTTAGGGTTGTGTTGTAGTGTGTAGGGTGTAGTATGGTCCGGGTTAGGGTTGTGTTTTAGTGTGCAGGGTGTAGTGTGGTCCGGGTTAGGGTTGTGTTGTTGTGTGTAGGGTGTAGTATGGTCGTGTTGTAGTGTGTAGGGTGTAGTGTGGTTAGGGTTGTGTTGTAGTGTGTAGGGAGTAGTGTGGTTAGGGTTGTGTTGTAGTGTGTAGGGAGTAGTATGGTCCGGGTTAGGGTTGTGTTGTAGTGTGCAGGGTGTAGTATGGTTAGGGTTGTGTTGTAGTGTGCAGGGTGTAGTGTGGTTAGGGTTGTGTTGTAGTGTGCAGGGTGTAGTATGGTCCGGGTTAGGGTTGTGTTGTAGTGTGCAGGGTGTAGTATGGTCGTGTTGTAGTGTACAGGGTGTAGTATGGTCCGGGTTAGGGTTGTGTTGTAGTGTGCAGGGTGTAGTATGGTCGTGTTGTAGTGTGCAGGGTGTAGTATGGTCGTGTTGTAGTGTGCAGGGTGTAGTATGGTCGTGTTGTAGTGTGCAGGGTGTAGTGTGGTCGTGTTGTAGTGTGCAGGGTGTAGTGTGGTCCAGGTTAGGCTTGTGTTGAAGTGCGGGTGCAGTGTGTGGATTATAAAGGCTGGCGTGGCAGAGACCCTGGTCCTGGCTGTGGTCCGAGGTTCGAGCGGCAGTGGCGGCGCGGTCCGGCGCGTACGCCGTGACCAAGGTACCGGGGTCCACGTGGTCGCGGTTGCGGTCGTAACCGCGGGCCTCGGCGGCGGCGGCGACGCGGTCGTACGAGCGGCTGGCGGGGCTGTAGCGGTGCTCGGGGTGGTAGGGCGCCGTGATGTTGCCCAGCCTCATGAGGCTGTCCCCCAGCTGCAGCAGCTCGGCGCTGAGGGTGGGCGGG
>NC_140254.1:20748592-20853592 GCF_949987555.1 Borostomias antarcticus | reverse complement strand
ACAGCTAACCCTCACCTCCACACAGCTAACCCTCACCTCCACACAGCTAACCCTCACCTCCACACAGCTAACCCTCACCTCCACACAGCTAACCCTCACCCCCACACAGCTAACCCTCACCTCCACACAGCTAACCCTCACCTCCACACAGCTAACCCTCACCTCCGCACAGCTAACCCTCACCTCCGCACAGCTAACCCTCACCTCCACACAGCTAACCCTCCCCTCCACACGGCTAACCCTCACCTCCACACAGCTAACCCTCACCTCCACACAGCTAACCCTCACCTCCACACAGCTAACCCTCACCTCCACACAGCTAACCCTCACCTCCACACAGCTAACCCTCACCTCCACACAGCTAACCCTCCACACAGCTAACCCTCACCTCCACACAGCTAACCCTCACCCTCACACAGCTAACCCTCACCTCCACACATCTAACCCTCACCCTCACACAGCTAACCCTCACCTCCACACATCTAACCCTCACCCTCACACAGCTAACCCTCACCTCCACACAGCTAACCCTCACCTCCACACAGCTAACCCTCACCTCCACACAGCTAACCCTCACCCCCACACAGCTAACCCTCACCTCCACACAGCTAACCCTCACCTCCACACAGCTAACCCTCACCTCCACACAGCTAACCCTCACCCCCACACAGCTAACCCTCACCTCCACACAGCTAACCCTCACCCCCACACAGCTAACCCTCACCTCCACACAGCTAACCCTCACCTCCACACAGCTAACCCTCACCTCCGCACAGCTAACCCTCACCTCCACACAGCTAACCCTCACCTCCACACAGCTAACCCTCACCCCCACACAGCTAACCCTCACCTCCACACAGCTAACCCTCACCTCCACACAGCTAACCCTCACTTCCACACAGCTAACCCTCACCTCCACACAGCTAACCCTCACCTCCGCACAGCTAACCCTCGCCTCCACACAGCTAACCCTCACCCTCACACAGCTAACCCTCACCTCCGCACAGCTAACCCTCACCTCCACACAGCTAACCCTCACCTCCACACAGCTAACCCTCACCTCCGCACAGCTAACCCTCACCTCCACACAGCTAACCCTCACCTCCACGCAGCTAACCCTCACCTCCACACAGCTCTTCATGCCGGCGGCAGCAGCGTAGTGTAGACAGGTGCTGTGGTGGTTGTCCGTGGCGTTGACGTTGGCCCTCTCATACTGACCCCGGTCCAGCCTCGCACCGGTCCAGCTCAGGATCATCTGGAGGTGCGCACACACACACACACACACACACACACACACACACACACACACACACACACACAGGTCAATGATGCTGCAGGTGAAGGCTGTTCAGCACCATGTACCCCTCACCCCTCTACAGTACCCCTCACCCCTCTACAATACCCCTCACCCCTCTACAATACCCCTCTACAATACCCCTCACCCCCCTACAATACCCCTCACCCCCCTACAATACCCCTCACCCCTCTACAATACCCCTCACCCCTCTACAATACCCCTCACCCCTCTACAATACCCCTCACCCCTCTACAATACCCCTCACCCCCCTACAATACCCCTCACCCCTCTACAATACCCCTCACCCCTCTACAATACCCCTCACCCCTCTACAATACCCCTCACCCCTCTACAATACCCCTCACCCCCCTACAATACCCCTCACCCCTCTACAATACCCCTCACCCCTCTACAATACCCCTCACCCCTCTACAATACCCCTCACCCCTCTACAGTACCCCTCACCCCTCTACAATACCCCTCACCCCTCTACAGTACCCCTCACCCCTCTACAGTACCCCTCACCCCTCTACAGTACCCCTCACCCCTCTACAATACCCCTCACCCCTCTACAGTACCACTGCAGCATGGACAGCATTGACGTGTCAAGCAGAGCCCCCTAGTGGCGTGTCACTAGCATGTAGTGAGCGTGTAGTGAGCATGTAGTGAGCATGTAGTGAGCGTGTAGTGAGCGTGTAGTGAGCAGGTAGTGAGCGTGTAGTGAGCGTGTAGTGAGCAGGTAGTGAGCGTGTAGTGAGTGTGTAGTGAGCGTGTAGTGAGCGTGTAGTGAGCATGTAGTGAGCAGGTAGTGAGCGTGTAGTGAGCAGGTAGTGAGCGTGTAGTGAGCATGTAGTGGCGTGTCACTAGCATGTAGTGAGCGTGTAGTGAGCGTGTAGTGAGTGTGTAGTGAGCGTGTAGTGAGCATGTAGTGAGCGTGTAGTGAGCGTGTAGTGAGCGTGTAGTGAGTGTGTAGTGAGCGTGTAGTGAGCGTGTAGTGAGCGTGTAGTGAGTGTGTAGTGAGCATGTAGTGAGCATGTAGTGAGCGTGTAGTGAGTGTGTAGTGAGCGTGTAGTGAGTGTGTAGTGAGTGTGTAGTGAGTGTGTAGTGAGCGTGTAGTGAGCGTGTAGTGAGTGTGTAGTGAGCGTGTAGTGAGCGTGTAGTGAGCGTGTAGTGAGCGTGTAGTGAGCGTGTAGTGAGCGTGTAGTGAGCGTGTAGTGAGTGTGTAGTGAGTGTGTAGTGAGCGTGTAGTGAGCATACCTGACCCAACTCACTCTAGAGTCTGGACCAGCTGCTCTCAAACGGTGTGCCGTGGCACGCTGATGTCCAGGGATTATGTGACCATACATTATTATTGCAATATTCAACTATACAAAAGGTTCTGAATGAATTATCCGATCCACGGCATTGGTATCGAGTCAATACTGGCCCAAAACTCTGGGATTGGAGATCGGAGGGGAGAAATAATGATGATCTAATTGGATGCTCAGCATGATGTTATTACAGCAGTAGTAGCATGAGCATGAGAGGTAGTAGGCTTCCTGTAAGAACAGGTCTGTCCTGGCCCCGCAGTGGTGGAATGAGCTGCCCACTGATGTCAGGACAGCAGAGTCGCTGCCCATCTTTCGTCGCAGGCTCAAAACTCATCTCTTCAAGAAGTACTACAACAATCCTCCCGCCTAAGCACTTATTGTATTATATTATATTGCACTGTATTTTAGATTGTGATTCTTGCACTTTGCCTTCAGCACTAGATTATGCTCTTAGTCACTTGTTTTAGTTATTTTAGGCTATACTTTCCGAGGCCCGGTAGCACCTGTGCCGAGGCCTGGTACCGGTCCACGGCCCGGTAGTTGGGGACCAATGACGTTAAACACAAGAACATTTTTCGGTGCGTCAAAAGCTCTGTGAGAGTCCAGGCCCACGCTGAAAAAGAACCCAGGTAAGGAGAGCGCGTGTGCAGACCGCATAGTAATCGCTCACCTCCTTTATAATGTCCAAATATGAGCAACGATGGTCTCCCGCTACTTTATAGATTGCAAGTGACAGTTCTGTACTGCAGTTTTGCTATGTGAGTGTTTTGGTCATGATTTCATCGTGTGTAGCCCGGCTTGTATGGGATTAACAACGCACACATTTACTTTCACCTTCCTAGACATTCTACATAATCATCCATAAATGCTTGAAACCACTTCCAATTCGGTTTTATAAAATCTATTTTGTACTACGATAAATTAGAGGGGCTGATAGTAACCTACCAACATTAATCAAAAACTCAAAATTGCTTTGAGAAACCAGGCCAGGTCCAGCCTGGCTTATGTGCGTGGCTGGCTTGTTTCTGTTCAGGACTGGTAGGACGGACGCTAGTCATGACACTGAAATAGCTGTGAATTGAAATGACATGAAATAATGTCTGATAAATTAAGATAGGTCTTGTCGCCTGGACAAATCAGTTCCAATGCTTCCAATGCTAATCCAGCACAATAAGAGCGGGATAGCCAGTTAGCTCATGAGCTCACAACAACTAGCAGCAGCTTCCATAACATTAATGTTAGCGGTCAGTGGCTAAAGCAGTTACACTGATGATTCCTGTAATGTTAGATATTTTGCTGCAATTGGTTCAACTTCTGTTTCTGGACAAAAGTCATTATCTGCTGTATGCACTTCCCTTTAGGTGATGAAGTAAGTAGACGGTAATCTCTGAGAATATCCCGTGTGGAAGTCCAATGCTCTGACCACTACTCTACTTTTAGGAAAGGGATAAAAAGGTTGGAGTGAAAGGATGAACGTGTTTTGTATAGTCCCATAAAGTCATCCCCACCGGGCCTTAAACCCCGGTCTCCCGGGTGGGAGTCCAGTGCTCTGACCACTACTCTACTTGTGCAGTGGAGATCGGTGTGTTGGTTTTGGTGTCCTTCTTGATTTTTGGTGTGCTGGGACTACTGCCTCTTGTGGTGCCAACAGAGAGAAGCAGGCCAACATTGTCGGCAGGCCAACACTGTCGGGAGTAAGGGAGCGAGGGAGGGAGTGATAACCCGACAAACGCTATACTAGGTGTCCTGGCTTCCAGCCACGCACAAAAAACATTTTGGGCTTTTTGCTTCAAATAGCCTCGTCCACGAATAAAAGAGTGGAGCACTTCCCCTCAGTTGTAAAGGTGTTGGACAGCCATGCGGGAGCAGGGCATGTGTTGGATCTACAGTGCTGTACATGTGTCAGTTTATTGATGCTTTTTTTAGCCTCTCTTACTCTGAAAATGTAATTTAATGTAATGTATTGCTTTATAAATGTTCTTAGCCGGTAGACAAACATACTCCTGGAGCTTGCTCGATCGCCTTGTTGAGAGAGGTCAGGGAAGAATTTTTACAGCTCACTTATCTGGCCCCTGGGTGATTACTGTTTTTTTTGCTTCCCTCTGGAATATGTAGAGGTGGGATGTCTGCCCACCTCCCTTGTTCTCTGTAAAGCGCATTGTGTTGCCTCTGGGTATGAAATGCGCTATACAAATAAAGCTTTAATTGATTGATTGATTGAGTACATATAGGGACCTCCTGCCCATGCTTCTTTTCATAACATGGAAAAAAAGGGAATAAACTACATAGAAAAGCACAGATCCTCTGTCTACTTCCAAAACCGCGCTAATGACTTTACTAGGATGGAGCTCAGTCACCTGCAGGCAGTCCGCCCGGCGCAGCTCATCCCTCTGCGGGCGCGTCAGCCTGGGAGAGAGCGCCCCCTCTGGCAGCTGCAGGATCTGCGGGCCCTGACACAGCACATGCAGACAGGTCTCGTTGTGGACGTTCCTCTTGTTGGGGTTCCCCTCTTTACTGAACAGGAACGACCTGGGCGGGAGGGAGGGGGGAGAGGGAGGAGAGAGAGAGAGAGAGAGAGAGAGAGAAACGAATGAAACTGATGTTTAAAAACTAGCCTTTATTCAAAGCACATGGTCAATGGGACCATTCAGGTTTTAGACGATGCAATAGAGTTCTGCATGAAACAGCTCAGCAGAGACAGAGAAAGAAGAGGCATGAAGGGGAAGAGATATGCTCATTTCCTGCTTAACATCCAAAAGTTAATAGACACACAATCGCATACAAAACCCCTCTCCTTCTCACACACACACACACACACACACACACACACACATACACACACACACGATCCTGTCACACACACCAAGATAAATACATCGCTTGCACAGACAGAGCCAGGCTGCTCCTACGGTCGTTAGTCTCCATTTCCTGATTACCTCCTAGAATATATCTCCCCCTCCCGCCACGCCCCTCTCCACCCCTCCCACTCTCCACCACTCCCCCTCCCGCCACGCCCCTCTCCACCCCTCCCACTCTCCTCCCCTCCCCCTCCCGCCACGCCCCTCTCCACCCCTCCCCCTCTCCTCTTACTTCCTGTCCTCTTCTTAAGACAATATGATCATTCTGGAGATACTCCTTAGGCTAATTGCAATATGCTGTGCGAGACAGCTCACACATGGCAAAAATATCCCTGATCACACACTCTCTCTCACTCCGTGTGTGTGTGTGTGTGTGTGTGTGTGTGTGGTCTCCATTGGCACAGTGAAATGGCGCCAATAACACAATGCTAACATTGTGGGGGTTTCCTGCTGTCATACAAGTCATTACAGTCTGGGCTCTGCCAAGATAGAAGATAGTAGCTTATATGAATATAAATATGATTCATATATTATTAATTATATGAAATTAATATCAAAATAGAGCAGACATCATGGATAGTTGCGCCCCGCCCCTTCCTCCACACACAGTGACGGCACGGGCCGACAGGAAGGGACCAAAATAGACCTGCAATTAACTTTCCTTTAATGTGCACACGCGCGCGCGCACACACACACACACACACACTCATGCAGATACACACACATGCACACAGAAACATGCGCACATGCACACACACAATTTACTGGCCTTTTCAAACCACTTCCTCTGGCCCCCTGTAATCACTGGGAGAAAGGGACAGAGAGGAGGAGTGGAGAGGAGGAGAGGAGGAAGAGGAGGGGAGGGCTAGTGAGTCACACCACCAGCTGTCTTCCTCATGGCCAGCAAGAAAAAGGCCTCAGGAGTGTGCCAAACACAGTGCTTAGTGTTGAGGCCAACTGATTGTAGTCTCATCAGACCAGTAGCCTCGCGTCACCTCGGGGAGAAGAGCCTGGTGTCTATTTACTTCACTGCCTTAAGCCCGCCCCCTCATCCGGCTCGAGCCTGTAGAGCCCGCCTCCTACTTCCGTTTGCTTTATTTTTCCTTAACCGGTAGTTCTCCTCGCATCTTCTTTTATAATTTCCGTCGGTGTTATGCCTGGTGATGCCATCGCGAATGTTATCTACTCGAAACTTCACCATGTGCAGCCTACAGTAAAAACATTATAACAACTGTTCTTCTTCCGGTCCAGACTGGAAGATTATGCGATGCGTCATCGCGCTTCCCCTCTAGACCGGCGAAACAACTGCGAATGAGACAGGCCCCAGAATCAGACCATAGAATCTTCGTCCACTTGGACCCAGGCCTGGGTTACACGGCAACGTTTTGAGAACAAGAATGATGACGGAACGAGAATGACCTCTGGGTTACCTTGTTGCCTGTCGTCAACCGAAGGAAAACTTGGTCTGTCTGTTCTCAGGCCTAAATTTCCAAATCAAGGTGTATTCCTTAGTTAGCAATTACCTAGTAGGCCTAATTTGTTATACAGCATAAGTTATAATCATTATAGTTGTATTATTATTATTAGCCTATCATATTATTATTATTATTATTATTAATAATAATACTAATAATGTTTCTTTTGATGTAGGCCTGCTATACCAGGCGTTTCCACTTGGTCTACCCTGGATCATATCCCATAATAACCTCTCCTTTTGTCCATCCATCCAAATGATCCAATCGCGCTCCCGGTTGGCAATCCAAGTCTTTTTCTCTTGAAGTTCTGGTAAAATCAAGCCTGTTTAATATTATCTGAAGTTTTTAGTCTTAATGCAAATGACCTGCATGATCCCAGTCGCAGAATCGTATAAAATGTAACTAAAAACTCATCGTCTGGATGTGAGAGGGTGTCATTTTTCGAAGTCTAGTGTTTGAAGATTGCACTTTGTCTAAATTATATAATGTTGCTGCTGTGTCTTTGGAGATTGCGTTTTGACTATTATAATGCATAAAAGAATAACAGATAGAACAGATTAGAATAGCAGAACATAATCAAATTGAATAGAATATCCAAACAAAATGAAATAAAGATAGGCCTACTTTTTACAATGCGCACCATGCATTTTAAAGATTGGGCTGGACTTGAGACTTTTGTCAGCAGCACCCTGCTCAAAATACACTCCAGCGGCTACGAACAAATCAGTGATCAGTCTTAACACAAATCATATAATTAGGAAACTCTAAGTCTATTTTATTAATGTTATATAGCCTATAGCCTATTTTTTGTCTAACAAGCTTTATTGCTCGACTAACAGGCTATATAGAATCTTGGTAGGACAAGAGAAGCCTATTTCGACTAAGCAATCACATTGAATCCTACAATCACATTCTAGGCTTTAAAATGATGTTGTTATAATTTAACTGTACAACAGCCGAACGTCCTTCATTGTTATCAAAACGACATCGCTCTCGTCCGTTTACACGACAACGGAATCCAGGAAAGTGAGAACAAAAACAGCCCTCGCAGCGTTCTCGAAATTTCACAGGTTTTCAAAACGCTAACGCCGTCGCCGTGTAACTGCGAGGCGTGTGAATGAAATTCAAGTCTCAACAAAGTGTTCTGTTTTCCTACTTGACTGTTGTTGTAACTTTGTAGTTCGTTCTCATAGATCAGTCTGTTAAAACTACAAATTCTTCCTGTGTGACATCACTTCCCTGTCCTCTTCATCCTGAAACTATGTCACTTCCTTTTTCACTGTATAACCTATCGACCTCGTCTACATCTGACTCACTCTGCCTGGATTCACTTCCTGTGCTAGAGTCCGACTCTGCAGAATCGTAACAGAATAAAACTATTGTCTTTGTTTAAAACCAGCTTGACCGACCACTCAGCGTGTTCTTTGAAATCTAAACTAAACCAAGTAAGGTTTTTCCTTCACAGGTGCAAACGGGAACCAAACGTTCTAAAAACGTTGCCGTGTAACCCAGGCCTCAGAGGCCCACATGCCTTAAGGAGAACTCTAGCCGAGATGATATGCGAGTTGTTTTCAGCGAGGGTTTCTTCATGCCACTCTCCCATAAAGCCCAGATGTGTAGTGGCCGGGCTATTGTCCCATGTTTCTCCCATCTCAGCCATGGAAGACCAACTCCTTCAGTCTTGTCTCTCTCACTACGGCCCGCCTCGCCCGGTTACTTCACAGTCCATCCATTTTCATGATGGACTTAACTGTGCTCCGGGGGATATTCAAATCCCTGGAAAGTTTCTTATATCCTTCCCTGATTGGTGCTTCTCAAGAACCTTGTCCCGGATCTGTTGGGAATGTTCCTTGGTCTTCGTGGTGTAGTCTTAGTTTGGGAATGCATTCACCAACTGTGGGAGCACCCAAGGACAGGTGTATTTATTCTGAAATCATGTTAAATACCTCAACTGCACACAGGTGGACTCTATTCAATGAATGATGTGACTGCTGAAGAAAATTGATTGTGCAAGAGCTTATTTATGTGTATGATAGCAAAGAAAAAGGGTAAATTATTTACTTGTTTTTCTTTTTCGAATTAATTTAGAAAAGTAGATCATTTTTTTCAATTTGACATTACAAAGTAGGTATACTTTGTGTTTATGTCATGTGACAAAAATGAAACCTAAATGAAATCCTTCATTCCACAATGAAATGAAATGAATGCCGTCGATGCCCCGAAAATAATTCTACCCCCTGCGGACACCATGGCTTTTGCGCCCCTGCTTCTATCTAAATCTCGAGGTTGCTGAACCATCAGTGGTCTCCTATCATTTTCTTGATATTCCGAAATTAATTCAAGTGAGGCTACACTGATATCAATAAAACGTTACACTGGTAGGCGATTTCCATTGTACGATTGTAGCCTGCTAGTGGCTTTGATGCGATGTGAAACTGGCACGTGCAACCAGCTGCAAGGACTGCTGCTGCGTTGTGGATCGTTGTGGATCGTTGTGGATCGTTGTGGATCGTTGTGGATCGTTGAGAGCGCCGGCAACCAAGCAAGGTCTGAATTGACTAGCTATATCAATAGCTAATAAATTATGACACGGTTCAAAATGCCTTAGCTAGCCATTGCCCAACTATTCTTTTTCTACAAAATAATTTCCAGATTAGAGAAAGTCTCTGTTTGTGCCGGGTGATAGCTAACGTGATGGCTAGCTAGCTAACTCCAAAGGCACAGCTTCAGTTAGGTAGCTAACGTTAGCTAATGTTACATTACTGACATTGTTAATGCTAGGTATAGTTGACTTATTGAGTCAAACCTTCCGTTTTTAATACCTGTGTAAGTTGACAGCCCTACTAGTGCTAGCTTGCTAGCTAGTTATTGATAGCTAGCTAGCTACCCTAATTACAGTGTGTTGGACTATACTGCCTTTCTAGGAAAATGCTGTGACTAAAGAGACTACATCAACTGAAACGGATTGTGCTGCTAAGTGCATGGATGATTGTCAGTCGGTTGCTTGGCTATACTAGAGAGGCGGTTGTAGCTCAGGAGGTAGAGCGGGTTGTCCAATGATCATAGGGTCGCAGTTCGAATCCTGGCTCTTCCTGGCGACATGTTGAAGGGTCCTTGGGCAAGACACTGAACGCCAAATTGCTCCCAATGAGCAGGCTAACACCTTGCATGGCAGCTGCTTGTCATTGTGAAACGCCTTCATTCTAAAGTGCTTTGGATAAAAACGCTATATAAGCGCAGTTCATTTACCATTACTACATAGCATTTCCAGAGAAGGGGCATAATGCTTGCTCGGCTCTGTATGATTCAACCAAGATTGCACGACTTACGACAACCTTATGGAGTCATCATTTGATACAAAAAAGTGAATAAAGTAGGCTATTTATGTTGTTCATGTCATTCATGTTTCTTATTTATTGTGCATAGAGAACAGTAGTTGTATCTTATTTGGGTGGTTAAAATTCAGTAGACCATTCAGTTAAAGGGATCAGTAGACCATTCAGTTAAAGGGATCAGTAGACCATTCAGTTAAAGGGATCAGTAGACCATTCAGTTAAAGGGATCAGTAGACCATTCAGTTAAAGGGATCAGTAGACCATTCAGTTAAAGGGATCACACTGCTTTAAAGTCATTTATTCATAGGCTCCAAACCCTCTTATTTCACTCAATGGCCTTTGTGCCCTAAAAAATTCAGTGACACCGAAGGCCAAATGGCCTAAAATGACTAAATTCCTACCCTGGTGTGTGTGTGTGTGTGTGTGTGTGTGTGTGTGTGTGTGTGTGTGTGCATGTGTATCAAAGGACACTTTGTGTTTTCTGTGTTATCATATGTCTGTGTTAGTAGTGCCGTGTGTGTGTGTGTGTGTGCGCGTGCACGTATGTGTGTGCGTGCATGCATGTGACATGTGCTGCATGAGTGCGTGTGTACCTGAGCAGGCGTGTCATGGCGTGGCGGCAGGCGTAGTGCAGCGCCGTGTTGAGCTGGTAGGGCTCTCCGTAGGACGCGTTGGGGTCCAGGCCCTCTCTGAACTGGGGGTTGCCCTCGTACAGCTGCCAGGCCAGGGCCTCGTCTCCGCTCATCAGCGCCTTGCGGAACTTGGTGGCCGTGTTCCCCATGGCGAACCCCTGGAGGGCGCCACTCAATCAGCACCCCACCGCTGCTGCTGCTACGTCTACTGCTACCTCTGCCGCCTCCTCCCTCCTCCTCCTCTCCCCTGCCTGCCGCTGCTCAGACTGACATGACCGCCACGACCACACCCTGCAGGACTGAGATGGAGGGGGTGGGAATGAGAGGGTGGGAGGGGCAGAGAGAGAATCAATCAATCGGGTGCTCCATTAATCAATTAATCAATCAATCAAATAAATCAGTGTGCAGCACATAATCTTGGAAGAGTGGAGGAAGAGATAAAGAGATAAAGAAAAAGACAGGAGAGGAGTGAGGGAGAGACAAAGAGAGGGGAGAAAGAGAGGAAGACAGGTGGAGGAGAGGAGAAAGAGAGGAAGACCGAGAGGGGAGAGAGAGAGGGGAGAAAGGGAGGGAGACAGAGAGGAAGAGGATGAAGAGCAGGTTAATAATAATCAGCTACTGGGCCAGTAAGTCCACCGACCAGTCAATAACCTTCAGCCTGGCCGAGTAACAAGAAACTAGTCAACTTTCCTGAAGAAGACATAGGAAACGCTATGGAAGCGTTGTGTGTTTATGTGTATGTCCAATAACCTGCATGTGTGGTGTGTACATGTGTGTGCAGTGCTATGCAGTGCTAATATGCTGAAACTAAACCAGTTTGCTTTGCTCTCCAGTGAAAGAATGCCAGCGATGGCCGCCTGCCTGCCTCTCCAGCTTCAGGCTAAACCCTAATTTGTGTTTTGCCTTAGGAAGGCCTACACAAACAGACACACATGCATGTGTGTGCTCGCATGCTCGCGCCACACACACACACACACACACACACACACACACACACACACACACACGCACGCACGCACGCACACACACACCCACACACCCTCTGTCTCCTACAATCCCTCTTCTTCCACAATACAGGATGTCTGTTCTAATGGCTGCTGGCATCAGGCAGTAAGACTTTATCATTAGTCTCCATTCTAAGGCCATCTGTTCTCTACAATGACCCTCTATAGCTCAACTGTTGGCTCGGTAGGCTAGGTGGGTAGGCTAGGTGGGTAGGCTAGGTGGGTAGGCTAGGTGGGTAGGCTAGGTGGGTGGGTAGGCGAGGTGGGTGGGCTAGGTGGGTAGGCTAGGTGGGTAGGCTAGGTGGGTAGGCTAGGTGGGTAGGCTAGGTGGGTGGGTAGGCTAGGTGGGTGGGCTAGGTGGGTAGGCTAGGTGGGTAGGCTAGGTGGGTGGGTAGGCTAGGTGGGTGGGCTAGGTGGGTAGGCTAGGTGGGTAGGCTAGGTGGGTAGGCTAGGTGGGTGGGCTAGGTGGGTAGGCTAGGTGGGTAGGCTAGGTGGGTAAGCTAGGTGGGTAGGCTAGGTGGGTAGGCTAGGTGGGTAGGCTAGGCGGGTGGGCTAGGTGGGTAGGCTAGGTGGGTGGGCTAGGTGGGTAGGCTAGGTGGGTGGGCTAGGTGGGTCGGCTAGGTGGGTAGGCTAGGTGGGTAGGCTAGGTGGGTGGGCTAGGTGGGTAAGCTAGGTGGGTAGGCTAGGTGGGTAGGCTAGGTGGGTAGGCTAGGTGGGTGGGCTAGGTGGGTAGGCTAGGTGGGTGGGCTAGGTGGGTGGGCTAAGTGGGTAGGCTAGGTGGGTAGGCTAGGTGGGTGGGTAGGCTAGGTGGGTGGGCTAGGTGGGTAGGCTAGGTGGGTAGGCTAGGTGGGTGGGCTAGGTGGGTGGGCCAGGTGGGTAGGCTAGGTGGGTGGGCTAGGTGGGTAGGCTAGGTGGGTAGGCTAGGTGGGTAGGCTAGGTGGGTCGGCTAGGTAGGTAGGCTAGGTGGGTAGGCTAGGTGGGTGGGCTAGGTGGGTGGGCTAGGTGGGTAGGCTAGGTGGGTAGGCTAGGTGGGTGGGCTAGGTGGGTAGGCTAGGTGGGTAGGCGGGTGGGTAGGTAGTTTCTCACTGTATCTGTATCTCACTCTCTCACACACACACACACACACACACACACACACACACACACACACACACACACGAGCCCTGTTGTAGCCTAAATCCTCTTGTTGATAAACATCCTAGAGTGTTTCCTCCACTTAATCATTTTCTGCTCCAGTAAAGCCTGCTGTAGATGGCGTAGACATTTTTATGAGTATATATAGGCTTGTGTGTGTGTGTGTGTGTGTGTGTGTGTGAGAGAGAGAGAGACTGGGTGGGTATTATAGTTTGTAGGTCACGCTGTCTGCTCTGCTCCCAGCTCCACACTGACTACTTTTACTTCCAGCTCACTTCACTCAGGGGCGGCTGTAGCTCAGTTGATGGAGCGGGTCGTTCAATGATCGAAGGGTCAGTGGTTCGAATCCCAGCTCCGACCGTCCACATGTCGAAGTGTCCTTGAGCAAGACACCTAACCCCAAATTGCTCCCAATGAGCAGGTTAGCACCTGGCATGGTAGCTGCCGCCATTGGTGTGTGAATGTGTGTGTGAATGGGTGAATGAGAGGCCATTGTAAAGCGCTTTGAGTGCCACTAAGGTGGAAAAGCGCTATATAAGTGCAGACCATTTACCATTTACTCCCCTTCTCGGTCTCGGACACTCACTCTAGTGGGCATCAGGGAGAGACAGACACGGTTGAACTTTTAATGCCCACATCTTCAGTTATATATGGAGCTATATAGGCTTAGGCTACATAGATAACATTGCTGTCAAATACATGTCATGATGTGTGTGATGTCCAGTGAGAAGGTCTCTGGGAAGCCTGTTCTAGAACGCAAGGCCAACTCGAAAACATCACAGATCTCCATTAAGGAGATTCCTCTAATTCTAATCTTCCATGGTCCTTCTGTCAAGAGCACACTATAGCCTACTAGTGACACCATAATCCCCAACCACTAGCAACAACCTGTTTTCTAAACCTTTCACCCTCTACACTAACCAGGTCGGTGGGATACTTATATATTTACACTAGTATTGATTGGTAAACCATGATCAATAAGAATCAAATGGTGAGCCACATTAGTAATTTGGCACAGTTTATATTGGCGCCTTAGTGCAGTCAGAAACCAAACAACAACTGTTTTCACCCCATCAATCAATCAATCAATCAATCATTGATTGATTGATTGATATTGGCGCCTTAGTGCAGTCAGAAACCAAACAACAACTGTTTTCACCCCATGTAACTACCCAGTACACTCTAATGTACATGTATGTAATGTATGTGTAATGTAGTCGTAGCAACATTCATGAAAGCCTATGAGGAGAGCCCCGTGTGTAAGAGAGAGCATTGTGTGTGCAGAATAACACTGTCTATGACTTTCCTGTGTGTGCGCCCATGCGCCCCCGTGCAAATATACACTTCCTTTGTTCCAAACTCTCAATGCATTTCACGGACATGTCAGGCGAACATACATTTCCCAAATTCCAGGCTGACCTAAACCCATTTTGCTATTTAAGCTGCCTGAACAATGCAGATTCCGACCAGCTCCAGGAGGCTAGACTCGCCCATATCTCACTAACACACTCTGGTTAGCTGGTTAGCTCTGTTAGCTAGGCAGCAGATGTGTGCCAACACAACAGTGCTCTGACAGCATCAACCAACCATCATAGTTTACATTGTACTTACACAATCGACTGACTTGATCACCGGTTGGACATCCAGAAAACACCAGAGTAGAACGCCATTATCTAGCTAATCATTTTTCACGCTCGGCCTCCCAGCCAGCTCAACCGCCATCCTGGCCACCGAGACCAGGGAGTGATGCTGAGACGAGCAGAGCGCCGAGGAGACACGAGGAGAGCCGAGGAGACACGAGCAGAGCGCCGAGGAGACACGAGAGAGAGCCGAGGAGAGCCGAGCAGAGCGCCGAGGAGACACGAGAGAGCCGAGGAGACACGAGCAGAGCGCCGAGGAGACACGAGAGAGCCGAGGAGAGCCGAGCAGAGCACCGAGGAGACACGAGAGAGCCGAGGAGACACGAGCAGAGCGCCGAGGAGACACGAGAGAGCCGAGGAGACACCGAGGAGAGCCGAGGAGACACGAGAGAGCCGAGGAGAACCGAGGAGAACCGAACGCGAGACGGAGGCGCTTCTGTTGTTGGGGGGAAGCATCACAGAGCACATGCGTGTCCACAAAGCATGTCACTGCTCGGGTTGCGTCTGATTGGTCAATACAACATTAGTAGTGTGGACTTGATTTAAAGGAGTAGTAAAGGGAAAAATGCATGTTTAGCCCTGTTTTAAGGTTACTTATGATCATATACAATGGTTCAGATCAAAGCGTTGACAAAACTAGCACTTTTGAGAAAGTCTGATAATTGCTCTACCACCGTTTTGGTCATACAATGGATGTGGGTGGGCACCTTGAAAAATAATTCAAACATGTTAAACTCGCGTTAAGCATAAATTAAGATTCTAGTTCATCTGGAAAGGCTTTTAAATTTTTTTTTTTTTAGCATAGAACTATTTAAGGTGCCCACCCACATCCATTGTAGTATGACCTAAACGTGGTAGAGCAATTATCAGACTTTCTCAAAAGTGCTAGTTTTGTCAACGTTTTGATCTGAACCATTGTATATAATCATAAGTAACCTTAAAACAGGGCTAAACATGCATTTTCCCTTTACTACTCCTTTAACAATACACCGAAAGCTGACCGAAAGCAGGCCCCCAGGATTCGAAATCTAAAGTGAAGCCCTATTGAACCACGCCATCTTTGGAAAAAAACGCGTCACTGATACCTTTGACATGCGCAGTCAAAGGTATGAATGACGCGTTCTTGTAGTCCACTAACAGATTGCGTTCATGTGAAATGCAAACACGCGTTCATGGCTCTCCCCGCTCTGAGTTAGCAATGAAAAGCGACTTGCTTATTAATCTACTTTCGTCAAATATAGCCGTTGGAAAACTTTTATTTTTTTTATCCAGGCATCTTAATTTTAACAGTATAATTGTGACTGAACATGTTTTGTTTGCTAGTAGGTGGTATTCATTCTGTTTCAAGTTCGGCGGGTTAGCCGCGAACTTCATGCCGCAACGAGAGATCCCGTCTCTGGGTGGACAGCTGTTCAACTCGCCTGGGACCGGGTCCCCTGGAGATATTTCACCTGGCTGCCCATCGCGTTGTTGTGAACAGAATGAATACCACCTACTAGCAAACAAAACATGTTCAGTCACAATTATACTATTAAAACTAAGATGCCTGGATAAAAAAAAAAAGTTTTCCAACGGACATATTTGACGAAAGTAGATCAATAAGCAAGCCGCTTTTCATCGCTAACTCAGAGCGGGGATTTTTGACACGCTGGTGGCGCTAGAGTGCACGAGATGTCAACATGAGGCTTGGTGACAGATGTCATGGCTGTGTCCCGGATGAGTGTGCCAAATGTGGTTTTGATAGATTAAAATATTACTGAGATATGACCCCAGTTCCTGTTTTGCAGCTTTTCTGCCAATTTTGATTGGTTGTCACGAGCGAACGCAATGGACAATCAAAAATCCCTGTAAGTATTTTGTGGACATCGGTCTATAGATTGTACATACTGCGTTTCATGCCGATTGGTGAAAAAACCTAGGAGGAGATACATTTTAAGTGTTTTACACAAAGTACAAAATGGTGGGAAATCCAATATAGCGGACAATGACGTCATGAGGTACGTTGAACTCGGCTTGAGCCAAGGATTTCAAAGGTACCTCGTTTTTCAAAATCAGACTTACGGGCGTGCATAATAGCATTGCCAACTTTGACACGTTGGTGGCGCTAGAGGGTTCGAGGTGTGGACAGGAGTCTCATGAGAGAGGAGACTCAGGAGACTGTCATGAATGAGTGTGCCAATTTTCACAACTTTTCACCATACAGTTCTATAGGCTGCCATAGACTCCCATGGCATAAGAAAGAAAGAATAATAAAGAAAAGGTACAAACACAATGGGTGCTGCAGCAGCTGCGCTGCTTGGCCTCCAATAATAATAAGAAAAGGTACAAGAACAATGGAGGCCTTCCATGGATGTATTAAAGGTACCCCGATTAGTTTATTTTTTATTTTTGGTTATGAAACAGTCTCATTTTAATGTGGGTGAATCTACATTACCCACACTTGTTTATGTGTCCATTTTCGACAAATGTCGTTTCTTCTATGTACTTTATTAGGTAGCTTGTACAAGCTAGCCCAACTTGTGATATTCCCACTATTTCTTTCTTTCTTTCTTATTATAGTTCTCCCCACTTTTTTGAACCTCAACTAGTTCTTCATACTTTGTGCTAGAAACTTCATTAAAACTTTAAAATGTTCATGATGTTTAGCTGTTTCAGGGATCCATTCAGATTTTTGATATTTGTATTATAGTTTTTTAGTAATTTAACTTTTTAAACTATTTTTTGTCCCATTGAAACTGCTTGAAACTGTTTTTGGAATGTTCAGTAACTTGTTTTTAGAGTGGTGGCAGCAGTTGCTTTGAAAATATTCACACATTTTGTAAACTGCTGGCACTCATACAGTTTTGACAGCTCACACACATATTATATATCAAAATGTTCACACAACTGTGCTGATTCATACAATGTTAGTATCTAAGCTGTGTGATTTACAGTTTTTGCTGTATGATGATTTGTTCGGCAACTGTGCTCCCCATTGAAACGTATGGCACCGCACTAACTTTTGAGCTGTTATTTTGCATTTTTACCCTTTTTCTAACTTGTCGCCATACCTACAGTTTTAACAGCTCATACACATCTTATACATCAAAACGTTCACACAACTGTGCTGATTCGTACAGTGGAAGTATCTAAGCTGTGGGACTTACCGTTTTTGAGATATGGCGATTTGTTCGGCAACTGCGCTCCCCATTGAAACATATGGAGCCGCACAAACTTTTGAGCTGCTAATTTTGCATTTTTACCCTTTTTCTAACTTGTCGCCATGCCTACAGTGTTTAAGCTATACGGACATATTATACATAAAAATGTTCTGCATGTTCTCAGGATTCCTATGGTGTCAATATATAAGCTGTAACATTTATAGTTTTCGCGATAGAGCTATCTGAAGCGGAACATGTCTAGGATCAGAGTGTCAGTTCGGATTAGAGTGGTGGCAGCTGTTACTTTTTTTGTGTGTTGGCTGTAAGCCGACACACCATGAAGAGGGAATCCTATTTGTCGCTCCCTCCCTGTTGTCGTTGTTGACCTGCAGTTCTATGTTGCTACCACAAGAGGCAGTGGTCCCAGAACATCAAAACAAAAAGACTCCACAGATTTCCCAGGTCAGCGGTGGCCGGGTGGACAGTGCGCTGCCTATCACCGAAGGTTGTGAGTTCAATCCTTGGTGTGGACATACCAAGGTACGATGACATATTTTGTCACTGGATGTTCTAGAAGTTATGTAACGAGCGTGGGTCATATTTGTTAATTATAGACCCTTTTACAGCCTAGTCAGCACAAGTATGCGTGCGCATTCTTGAAACAGCAGAGGAGACAGACGAAATCGCCATTATTAAGCGTACGGACTGGACTGAGAACATCATCAGAAATGCCTGCATTTGCGGTGACCATTTTATATCAGGCAAGTTATTTTGACTACCTGGTTTCACTGGATTGAAGCTTCAAAGCACCGCCACCACCACAGAAGAAGACTACCTCGGAAAAATAATTTCACTCGGACAGAACGCGTCTAAATAAGTTATTTATTGGTAGCGCAGAGGCTTCAAAACCCAGCATTTGTTCAAATAGACCCGTTTGCTTAGGTAAGTGAAGTTTCATGTTTATCTGACACTTGTAAATATGAGTGCCTCTCCTAACTAGGCCGACACCGATTTATTTAATAACGTGAATGGACCAGCAAAGGACTGTTGTCTGGCATGAGCGAGCGGAATGCGACAACGGGACTGAGAAGGGCTAGTTGAAATGTAGAGTAATATCTGAAGTAAACAGTAACCCATAACCTGGCTGCACGCTAAGCTAAAGCTAAGTTCAGGAAATGAAGCCCAATGATAGCTAGCTAACGTTAGCTAGTGCTAGCTAACACGCTAGCTAGTGTTAGCTACCTAACTCAAGGCCCGAGGAGTCGGAGATACTGTGCACGTTCTCTCAAAGTGCTTTAGCTAAGGATAGTTACTACAAGCTAGCTAGTCCTTGTCACCAACACTTGCTTCACAACGTACGTAGTTAAACTATTCACACAGCAAGCAACGTCAGCTGACAGGGACTGTCTCGTGAGTAGAATAGCCAGTGAAATACATTGAACAATTGGTCAGTTGATATGTTGCACAGCAATCGAGCAGGGCAATATCATTAGGGTTAGGTTAGGTAGCTAGCAAAGTCATCTTGCCCAGCTGGTATGGTTATAGGCTTATTCCTATGGGACAGCTTAGTAGTTTGTGATTTAGCAATGGGTTGACTAATCACTAGATCAATATTTTCAGTTGGGGATAGGACTACAACACCACCTGTGCTGTGGCACCAGGAATCTGCTCTGACCACTGTTTTTATTCACCACCATATCATGTTATTATGCAGATTAAATGTACTGTATGTCTACGCGACAAAAACTTTATATAAATGTTATTTTTGGCCAATATTTTAATGCACTATTTTAATGCACTATTTTCAATCTCCCTTCTGTTCTGTTGCAGCTTTGATGCCTGGTGTGGTTGAGGCCAGAGAAGTGATGCAACACCAGTCAGGTGTCGGCTGCTGTGCAACGCTGATGTCCAGCCCCCCCAAAGATGGTCTTCAGGTGCAAGCCCCACCCGGACAGGACATGGCCAGACAGCAGTATCTGATCATGGATGGTTGTGACTGTGTCCATGATACAGGCAGTGCAATTACATAACATGTCAAGTATACTGTACAGTAGTATACAGTAGTGCAGTGTAAGTTCTCTATTGTATAGACAAGGTGTTCAATTGCTCAAGTGTTGTCAGATGTTGATTCAAGTGATAGTGTACAGTAGTGCAGAGTCAGTTGTGTATTGTATAGACGAGGTGTTCAATTGCTCAAGTGTTGTCAGGTGTTGGTTCGAGTGTACAGTGGTGCAGAGTCAGTTGTTTATAGTACTCTGGTTGTACTATACATAGGCCCTCACTCTAATTATAACAATGGCACACATGCCACCCCCTGGACCAACAAGTGAACACGTGACACCTTGCACCTTGTCCATACAATAGACAACTGACTATGCATCACTACACTCGAACACTCGAACCAACACCTGACAACACTTGAGCAATTGAACACCTTGTCTATACAATATACAAGTGACTCTGTACTACTGTATACATGTGCATTACATGCCTCTCTTCTTTACAAAGATGGTCACAACCACAACATGTCCTGAGAGCACATGCAAAATAACAACTCATGGCTACTTTTAATGTGCATGTCTGTATGTTTAATAAAGCATTTAGGAAAAGTTTCAATCAAGACTTCAGTATTACCTATTCAGTTGAGTACTATGTTTACAATTGTTCATTCATGATATTATTACAATTGACCTTTCAAGTCTGCCTACACTTATGTTACTTGGCTAAGAACCATTTTAATTACAATTTAGGGCAAATACTTTACTTTCATATCTTCATATCAATATAATATCAAGATCTTAGTAGATGTCCAAATAACCCACTGTGTCCTGGGTCTACTTATTCACCACCTAAAGGGAAATGCAAAACAGCAAGTCAATAAAGTATAATACAGCAACAATAAAGATGTTCTGAATATAAACTGATTTTCAGATCATAAGTCAATTTGATATCAGATTGATATCAAACACACACACACACATACACACATACACACATACACACTATTGCTTACAAAGATGGGGTCCTTTTTGTATGGAGGGTGATTCGTGCCAAACACAATACATAAATTGAAATACAATACACGATATTGAAAAACAATACACATGTAACATGAATACAATACAAAAATGCTTTGTATTTCAATGTCGGTCAGGAATATTTGTGCCAAAATAAAAACAATACAACCGTATTGTATTTCGAGTGGTGTGCAAAACCTCATGTCGAAAAAGCAATAGCAATACGCTGTGTATTGTATTTTGAGAGGTGTGCCAAAACCTCATGTCGAAATAGCAATACGCTGGTAGCCACGTGATGGTGGGAGTCAACGAAACGATTGTCGCGGAACATTTGAAAATCCATAGGACGGAGCCGACAACATGGACCCATTCAGGATTGTAGCAAGACATCCGCTATCTATACAGTGTGGTACGGTAAGTGGTACAGATAGCGGTCTTATATTCCCAAGGGCCCCTAGCCTGTCTGTCAATCAAAAATATGTTTCGAATAATATATTCATTAAAATATCCTATTGAATTTATCTTAATTTGTACCAGCTGAAACATATAGCTGTGATATACTGGAGCTATATAAACTTTTCTATTTACGTTATAATATACGTTATTAGATAATCCTCGGGGAATGATAGGACATCCCATCGCAGTCTTAAAATCCTCTCCTGGTGAAACATGCATGCATTTAAAACTTCACGAAGTAATGCGCTAGAGACGGGGAGACAGTCTGTTGGAACGGAAAACCCAGGCTTTCCCTTATTTCAGGCTTAGTGAACTCAGGATTTGCACTAAACCCGCTTTCTGGAATACTGTACCCCCCTGCTTCATGTGACTCCCACCATCACGTGGCTACCAGCGTATTGCTATTGCTATTTCGACATGAGGTTTTGGCACACCTCTCGAAATACAATACACAGCGTATTGCTATTGCTTTTTTGACACGAGGTTTTGCACACCTCTCGAAATACAATACGGTTGTATTGTTTTTATTTTAGCACAAATATTCCTGACCGATATTGAAATACAAACCATTTTTGTATTGTATTTATTATGACATGTGTATTGTATTTCAATATCGTGTATTGTATTTCAATGTGCGTATTGTATTTCATTTTGGCACATATATATGGGGGTGATTCGTGCCAAAATGAAATACAATACACACCTTGAAAAACAATACACACTTTGAAATACAATACACACCTCGAAATACAATACGGTTGTATTGTTTTTATTTTGGCACAAATATTCCTGACCAACATTGAAATACAAAGCATTTTTGTATTGTATTCATGTTACATGTGTATTGTATTTCAATATTGTGTATTGTATTTCAATGTGTGTATTATATTTAATTTTGGCACGAATCACCCTCCATATTTTTGAGGCAGGCTTCAGTGAACTCTGTAGCTCTTGGATGAACTGTATGAACACTAGTGTCTCTTTAAGTGTCTCTTTACGTTTCCTGACGTAGTGAAGTTCTTCCCACACTGGTCACAGTGGTATGGCTTCTCTCTTGTATGAACACGCTGGTGTATCTTTAACTCTCCTGACGTAGTGAAGTTCTTCCCACACTGGTCACAGTGGTATGGCTTCTCTCCCGTATGAACACGCTGGTGTATCTTTAACTCTCCTAACTGAGTGAAGTTCTTTCCACACTGGTCACAGTGATATGGCTTCTCTCCTGTATGAACACGCTGGTGTATCTTTAACTCTCCTGACGTAGTGAAGTTCTTCCCACACTGGTCACAGTGGTATGGCTTCTCTCCTGTATGAGCACGCTGGTGTATCTTTAACGCTCCTAACCTAGTGAAGTTCTTCCCACACTGGTCACAGTGGTATGGCTTCTCTCTTGTATGAACACGCTGGTGTGTCCTTAAGTGTCCTAACTGAGTGAAGTTCTTTCCACACTGGTCACAGTGGTATGGCTTCTCTCCTGTATGAGCACGCTGGTGTATCTTCAACGCTCCTAACCTAGTGAAGTTCTTCCCACACTGGTCACAGTGGTATGGCTTCTCTCTTGTATGAACACGCTGGTGTGTCCTTAAGTGTCCTAACTGAGTGAAGTTCTTTCCACACTGGTCACAGTGGTATGGCTTCTCTCCTGTATGAGCACGCTGGTGTCTCTTTAAGTGTCCTAACCTAGTGAAGTTCTTCCCACACTGGTCACAGTGGTATGGCTTCTCTCTTGTATGAACACGCTGGTGTGTCCTTAAGTGTTCTAACTGAGTGAAGTTCTTTCCACACTGGTCACAGCGGTATGGCTTCTCTCCTGTATGAACACGCTGGTGTTTCTTTAAGCCTCCTAACTCAGTGAAGTTCTTTCCACACTGGTCACAGCGGTATGGCTTCTCTCCTGTATGAACACGCTGGTGTATCTTTAACTTTCCTGACTCCCTGAAGTTCTTTCCACACTGGTCACAGTGGTATGGCTTCTCACCTGTATGAACACGCTGGTGTGTCATTAAGTGTCCTAACCTAGTGAAGTTCTTTCCACACTGGTCACAGTGGTATGGCTTCTCTCCTGTATGAAAACGCTGGTGTATCTTTAACACTCCTAACCTAGTGAAGTTCTTTCCACACTGGTCACAGTGGTATGGCTTCTCTCCTGTATGAAAACGCTGGTGTATCTTTAACTCTCCTAACCTAGTGAAGTTCTTCCCACACTGGTCACAGTGGTATGGCTTCTCTCTTGTATGAACACGCTGGTGTGTCCTTAAGTGTCCTAACTGAGTGAAGTTCTTTCCACACTGGTCACAGCGGTATGGCTTCTCTCCTGTATGAACACGCTGGTGTCTCTTTAACCCTCCTGACGTAGTGAAGTTCTTCCCACACTGGTCACAGCGGTATGGATTCTCTCCTGTATGAACACGCTGATGTGTCTTTAAGTATGCTGACGTAGTGAAGTTCTTCCCACACCGGTCACAGTGGTATGGCTTCTCTCCTGTATGAACACGCTCGTGTGTCCTTAAGCGTCCTAACTGAGTGAAGTTCTTTCCACACTGGTCACAGTGGTATGGCTTCTCTCCTGTATGAAAACGCTGGTGTATCTTTAACACTCCTAACCTAGTGAAGTTCTTTCCACACTGGTCACAGTGGTATGGCTTCTCTCCTGTATGAACACGCTGGTGTCTCTTTAACTTTTCTGACCTAGTGAAGTTCTTCCCACACTGGTCACAGTGGTATGGCTTCTCTCCTGTATGAACACGCTGGTGTCTCTTTAAGTCTGCTGACGTAGTGAAGTTCTTCCCACACTGGTCACAGTGGTATGGCTTCTCTCCCGTATGAACACGCTGGTGTATCTTTAACTCTCCTAACTGAGTGAAGTTCTTTCCACACTGGTCACAGTGATATGGCTTCTCTCCTGTATGAACACGCTGGTGTATCTTTAAGTGTACTAACCGAGTGAAGTTCTTTCCACACTGGTCACAGTGGTATGGCTTCTCTCCTGTATGAGCACGCTGGTGTATCTTTAACGCTCCTAACCTAGTGAAGTTCTTCCCACACTGGTCACAGTGGTATGGCTTCTCTCCTGTATGAACACGCTGGTGTCTCTTTAAGTCTGCTGACGTAGTGAAGTTCTTCCCACACTGGTCACAGTGGTATGGCTTCTCTCTTGTATGAACACGCTGGTGTGTCCTTAAGTGTCCTAACTGAGTGAAGTTCTTTCCACACTGGTCACAGTGGTATGGCTTCTCTCCTGTATGAGCACGCTGGTGTCTCTTTAACTCTCCTGACGTAGTGAAGTTCTTCCCACACTGGTCACAGTGGTATGGCTTCTCTCTTGTATGAACACGCTGGTGTGTCCTTAAGTTTCCTAACTGAGTGAAGTTCTTTCCACACTGGTCACAGCGGTATGGCTTCTCTCCTGTATGAACACGCTGGTGTATCTTTAACGTTCTCGACTCCCTGAAGTTCTTTCCACACTGGTCACAGTGGTATGGCTTCTCTCCTGTATGAACACGCTGGTGTATCTTTAACTTTCTTGACTCCCTGAAGTTCTTTCCACACTGGTCACAGTGGTATGGCTTCTCTCCTGTAAGAAAACGCTGGTGTATCTTTAACTCTCCTGACGTAGTGAAGTTCTTCCCACACTGGTCACAGTGGTATGGCTTCTCTCCTGTATGAAAACGCTGGTGTATCTTTAACACTCCAAACCTAGTGAAGTTCTTTCCACACTGGTCACAGTGGTATGGCTTCTCTCCTGTATGAACACGCTGGTGTGTCTTTACGTTTCCTGACGTAGTGAAGTTCTTCCCACACTGGTCACAGTGGTATGGCTTCTCTCCTGTATGAAAACGCTGGTGTATCTTTAACACTCCTAACCTAGTGAAGTTCTTTCCACACTGGTCACAGTGGTATGGCTTCTCTCCTGTATGAACACGCTGGTGTGTCTTTAAGTATGCTGACGTAGTGAAGTTCTTCCCACACCGGTCACAGTGGTATGGCTTCTCTCCTGTATGAACACGCTGGTGTATCTTGAACGCTCCTAACCTAGTGAAGTTCTTTCCACACTGGTCACAGCGGTATGCCTTCTCTCCTGTATGAACACGCTGGTGTATCTTTAAGTGTACTAACCGAGTGAAGTTCTTTCCACACTGGTCACAGTGGTATGGCTTCTCTCCTGTATGAGCACGCTGGTGTATCTTTAAGTGTACTAAATGAGCGAAGTTCTTCCCACACTGGTCACAGTGGTATGGCTTCTCTCCTGTATGAACACGCTGGTGTGTCTTTAAGTCTGCTGACATAGTGAAGTTCTTCCCACACTGGTCACAGTGGTATGGCTTCTCTCCTGTATGAAAACGCTGGTGTATCTTTAACTTTCCTAACTCCCTGAAGCTCTTTCCACACTGGTCACAGTGGTATGACTTCTGTCCTGTATGAACACGCTGGTGTGCCTTCAACTCTCCTGACATAGTGAAATTTCTCCAACACTGGTCACATTGGCATGGTTTCTCTCCTTTATGAACACACTGGTGTGTCCTGAGATTAGCCTTTAGACTGAAGTTCTTCCCACACTGGTCACAGCGGTACGATCTTGGCTTGTCAATGTCTCTGCCTCTGGCCAGGAGCTGCAGTGAGCGGGGTGTTGGAGGTGGTGAAAGGGAGTGATCGAGAGGAGCAGGATGGGAGAGTCTCTGGTCTGATCTCTCTGTTCCTTAGCAGAGAGATGTAGAGGTTTTCATGGCTGCTCTTGATGTGATTGTGGAGTGAGATCTGGGAGTTTTAGGAGAATTGGCACTCGGACAAGGAGCACACCTGGGGCAAGTCTGGCATCACTTCTGGGATTGAGAGTGAAAGAGAGAGACACAAACATTAAAAAGGATTGTCATACGTCGTTCAAGTTCAAATACTGTATAGAATGATTATATGTAGCTAGTGAAAGGGGGGACACACAACCACACAACAACTTCAGATTGTGGACAGGAGAAAGAAAGATATGCAACAGGTTCCTCTGGCTGAGCTCAAGTGAGGGAGAGCGATAGGAGAGAGGTGACAAAAAGAAAGGAGGAGAGAGAGGAGAGAAAACATGTAATACGTTGAAGCCCATGGTGTTAACTTGGATAGCTAGAATAAGCTAGCCAGCACTCCTTAACTTTAGTCAAGCTACCATGTTCCATGGCAACTAAGAGCATTCCATTCTGGTCATAACTAGTGTGACTGCCTAATATCGGCAATTTGCATGCCTCACAACAGCAATATTCATAGGGGCCATTGCAGTGCATCACATACTGTCCCCTGTATCGTTGCATCCATGAGTGTCCTGAATTTCACGCTGTATGCCCACGTCTTGCCTGCTCTCTGGCACCATGGGAAAAAGACAGAGGAGAGAGGGAAGGCCGGAAGAGGAGAGCTACTAGGACAGCGGCTACTATTATGACTAGCAGACCTCTGGTTGTTTCAGCTTTAAGGAAAGAGGTGGATGAGAGAGAAAGATGGAGGAGAAGACAGAGGGAAGAAGAGTTGAGGACAAATACCTCTAGCGGTGCTCTTTTTGTCCCAGAGGTAGTCAAAGGAGATGCTCTTGTATCTGTACTCCTGTCCGTACCAGACCAGCAGCTCCTCCCCGACAGCCAGCAGCAGCGAAACAGGATCCCTCCACGGTACTGAAACGCTACCAGGTTCTGCTCTTCCTCAGTTCAGTTCCACAGTTCACATACCTGGGAGAAAGGGGGGATGGTTTCATAAAAACAAACTGGTGAGGGAGGGAGAGATGGAAGGAAGGAAGTGAGGAAAATGGCTGTTTTCAGAGAAATGTTGTGGTTTAATCTGATCCTGTTAGCTATTTCTAATTATGATGATTGACCCGAGTCTGCTCGAGTTTCTGTAAGAAACTGTCTCCCTTCCCTAGACTTATGAGATAAGGGTGACATTCCATGGTTGGTACATTCTGTGGACAACAGCAATTGTTGTGGTTAGAGTTGAGCTGGGCGCCGAGGCGGCGTAGGTTATCATGACCTACAAGGCCAGAAACTGCAGGAGAGACCAGACCAGTCCAGACCAGTCTGATCGGGGAAGGGGGGGTGGAACGCCCCCGAACCATAAGAACCGTGCTCGAGCTCAGATGCTTTGATTTGGGCAAGACAGCCATACAGACAGGTCAGCTGAATACTAGACTGTATGCCATTGTCTTTTGTATGCTATAACCTTCTGTAATAAAACAGCTTTGATTGTCGTTCAAATCCCGTGTTGGAGAGATTCATTTGGAATACACCTGGAAAAGGGACACTGGACTGTGTGGTATTGTGTAAGATTGGGGGCCGTCTTTTATTGAAATCAAAACACAACGCAGAGCTGAATAAGGACAATAATAAAAGACAACGAAAGTCGACAGAAGGATGATGGAAGAGAGGGAGGGAGAAAACCGAGTGGGTGAGATGTAGGGACTGACTGTATGGAGGGAGGGAGGGAGGGAGGGAGGGAGGGAAACTTTCAAGACTGGAGAGGTGGTTTATTTTGAGTGGGAGCAGCAGAATAGATTCTGGAAATCTGAGAAATGAGCATGTGTTCATATTTCTTCCCCTGATTGTTATGCCTAATTATTCTACAGTTTACACATGCAAAGATGGGTCCATCCCTGACATGATCTCTAAAAAGTCATATTCTGCCTATTTTTGTCCTATTTAATTGTTCATGAAGTCTTTCCCTTAACATAGCCTGCAAGAGCCAAATTCAGGTTAATTGGGTCAATACGTTGCTCCTCCCATGTTAATAGGAACTGATCATATTTAGGTAGGAACTCACCTGTTGTTGGCTAGGTGTTGCTGCACGGAGGGCAAACAGCTTTTGACAGGCTTTTTATAGTAATTCATTTTTGTATGGGATGTGATGCACCAGTCGCTCTACTGGTTTATTTTCAGTGATTAGACTGACTGTTGACTGGCACAGCTTTAGGTGGTGATGGAGGAATGAGCTTAATGTATTGATGCTTTTTTGTGCGTGGCTGTAAGCCAGCGCATCTAGTATAGCGTTCGTCCGGTTATCACTCCCTCCCTCCGTTACTGCGGACAATGTTGGCCTGCATTTCTCTGTTGGCACCACAAGAGGCAGTAGTCCCAGCACACCAAAATCAAGGACACCAAAACCCACCCGTCAATCTCCACTGCACAAGTAGAGTAGTGGTGAGAGCATTGGACTCCCACCCTGAAGACCCGGTGGGGATGACTTTATGGGACTATACCCCAAACCTCCACATGTTCATCCTTTCACTCCAACCTTTACCCCTTGCCTTATAGATCAGATCCTGTCCCAATCCTAACCCATATTCTAACCCCAACCCACACTAGGGACTGGAAGAAGGACATCAAAACCCACCCGCCGATCTCCACTGCACAAGTAGAGTAGTGGTGAGAGCATTGGACTCCCACCCAGGAGACCGGGGTTCCCGGTGGGGATGACTTTATGTTATCATCAGTGTAACTGCTTTAGCCACTGACCGCTACCATTAATGTTATGGAAGCTGCTGCTAGTTGTTGTGAGCCCATGAGCTAACTGGCTATCCCGCTCTCATTGTGCTGGATTAGCAATCGAAGCATTGGAACTGATGTGTCCAGGTGACAAGACCCATCTTTATTTATCAGACATTACCTCCTACCAGTCCTGCACATAAACAAGCCAGCCAACACACATAAGCCAGGCTGGACCTGGCCTGGTTTTCCAAGTAGCATTTCTATGGGCAGGACTAACGTTAACAGAAGATGTGTAAACATGCTTCATGGCTGTAGCCTACAATTGATTAATCTGCCTTGTTCTGTCCTGAAACTTGGTCAGATTTGTTACTAAAGTAATAGTAATCAAACTGTAATATCCCAGGGACTCCACAGAAAAGCAGGCAACTAATACAATTCTGATTGAAGACGTAGCGAGTGGTGTCCCATTTCTTTGGTAAAGATTTCAACCCCTACCCCTTGTGGCTCTGTTTTGAAGGGGCACCGCCCAGTCGAGGGCACTCCAAAACTAGGGGCTAGGGCTAAGGGGGAGTATTGGGCCTTGGCGTATGATATGCACGGTGTAAGCATGTTAAATACGCAGATGGGTGAGATCGGGTTGGCATTTAGAGTTGAACCGGCATCGACAGACCTCAACATCCTTCTTTACCAAACTAAAATATACAGCCTACTAAAAAAACCCTCCCATGAATTTAGAACGGTCCCAGACCACGATTCATCAGCTAGCGTGTTGACTTGGCTCCAGGCTAAAAACCCTTTAAGGATTTTAAAGAACGAACCCTAAATGTATGAGAAATTCACTTTCTGAACCGAAGCCCAAAACCTCTGAGCTCTATTCTTAAATATAAGAAATAACATACAACTTACCGAATTGAAGATTGTATGTGAAAGGTTGGTGAAGAGGTGAGTAGGGTGTAACCCTGCTCTGCGGCTCTGCAGATATCCCCTGTTGGAAGAGGTTGTGATGGAAACGTTTGTTTACTCAAAAATAATTAAGATCTTGCCTTGTTTTCTTGAGATGGATAAAAAGATATGCTATTTCAAATATTTACAGGCGTGACAAACGGGGAAAAGGTCCCAAGGTAGAGAGAAACACAAACAGCTACTTGACTACTTCTTTTGAAAGCCCTTGAGTGAAAGCCAGGAACAGTGACACGTGGAAACATGAGGAGCTGCTCAATGTAGCACGTGGTGCTCAATGCAAGAATGCGGCCCAATCCTAAACCACCCCCTACCCACTCCCACTCCGCCACCTGTCCCTACAAATCAAGTGTCACTCGCAGCTGTGGAGGGCACTCTCAATCGAGGGGGAGGGGATATAAATGGAATGTGGGACGCACTCCCCACTCCACCGGAACCGACCGGGACAGGGCCGTCACGTCACCATGGCATGTTTAGGTGATTTATGGGACAAATGTTTATGATTTATAATAAAAATATAAATCACTATATTAAATCCATATATGATGAGAAATGGTCAAAAATCCAAACGCAAATATGTTTTTGCAAATGAACTCTAACTAAATGAATAGCCTACTATAACAGTGTCCCGAGGCAAATACATCAATCAATAAATAACTGAATCAATAAATAACTACCATGCCTCTTTGTTTATAAAGAGAGAGAAATATGATATCTTCAGGCCAAAGACCAGGCGTCCTTGAAGCACTCAGTGTCCTGGCTTGAACCCAATAGGCCTCTGCTTTCACTCATGTGTGCATCTAATTATGTTACAGTAAGAATAGACAAAAGTTAAAACATAATTATACTGTATGTGATATACATGTGATTACTATGGTCGAAATATACTACACTACAATACAGTACATGTAAGAAAAGGGCACCATCAGGGCCTACTGACAGTAAGGGTTAACAAGATAAGTCTACCACACATTCTACATTCTAAGATGGGCTGCAAAAAAGGCCCATTGGAGTACAGTATTGCAGTAGGTACACAGTCAGCAATACAAACATTCTACAAGTCTAATCCAGCTGTGCCATGTTAATGAACCAGTCGGTAATTACAGTTACAGAGTATACAAACATGACAGATACAAAGATAATCCACAAAGTCTACAATCTAAAATTGTACGTGTTGGTCAAGAACAAATCAAATCAGGAATATAGCTGCAAGCAGCAATGTGGGGGCCAAGCACGACGCGCGACCAACGCATCAAAGACAGCAGTCTACCACTCAGCTCTGCGTTTTATAACGGGAAATCAATCAACGAGAGAATATTATTATTAGAATATTATTATAATATTAACGCCAAATCCAGGCTACTCGTGGAGGCGCCTGCGTTGTTATGAACGGAACGCTGCTAGGCTGCTAGAATCGGCTGCTAGAATAAGACAGCTAATTTATGGCAACAAAGTCTTTATTGAGATATGCCGCTATAGCGTGGGTGGGCTCCCCAGCTCAGTCTTTTGGTTTAATTTGCAATAGCACCTTCATCACACCTGTCTGAAAGCGCCAATCAAGTGATTTACAGTGATTTTAGAACTATGACGCACACAAAGTGGTTTTGTCAAAAGAGCCTTGCAAACCGTGACGTCACAGAGCGGCCTTGTGACGTGGGCCAGGAGGAGTATAAAAGCCAGAGAGCGACAGAGGAAGAGCAGCCAGAGAGAGAGAGAGGGGGGCGTCTCCCTCTCCCTCTCTCTCCCTGGCTCTCTCTCGTGGGCCAGAGAGAGAGAGAGAGGAGAAGGAGATATCATCTTGACATCTCCTCCTCCTCCCCCCCCCTTTCAGGTTCACAGAGAGAGACTCGGTTCTTTCTCAGTGAGCCAGAGAGGGGGGGGTGGAGATGTCTAGATGGTATCTCCTTCTCCTCTCTCTCTCTCTCTGGACCACTGAGAGAGAGTCAGGGAGAGAGAGAGAGATGTCCTCTTCTCTCTCTCTCCTCTTCCATGGCTCGGAGGAGGAGGCGGTGGTGGTGGCAAATTATAAAAACTAAATAAAACATTTTTTTTTATAATAAAAACTGATTCTGATTCTGATTCTAATTGTAAGCTATAGTGATAAGATAAGATAAGATATCCATGTTAGCATATAGGAGTACTGTTATAGTTACTGTTAGCACTTCAAACTTCCACTGTGTCATCAGCTGCTGGCCCCTCTTCCCAGAGCAACCGACGCATTTTCAACCGGAGGTTTCGCGTCGCCCTGATTCAACCAGGTGCGGAATTCTGTGACCATCAGTGACCAGATCCGGTGGTCACTTATTTCCGCATGTTAATACACCGACATCTGTGATCACATTCACACATCTGTGGTCTCACATTCCGGTGCGTTAATACACAGAATACAAAGTTCAAAGCACCGCCACCACCACAGAAGAAGACTACCTCGGAAAAATAGTTTCACTCGGACAGAACGCGTCTATATCTGACTTCGTAGTTTTGACCCAGATACAATTCCCTCTTTGGAGACCCTTTAGATAAGTAATTAAACTGTCATTTGAAACACTGGATGAACAACTGAAATTTGCTCTTCTATTCCACTTGAGACAAGTTCATAAGACATAAGCACACACAATGCTCCTCAAGAATGAGCGTTTAGTGGGAATGAGCTGGAATACTAGTTTAGTTGGAATAAGAGGCTACAATAGTTTGGTGGGAATGATATAGAACAGAATATTACTTAATTTGCCATGTGTTACAGGTACATGTGTTACAGGTACATTGGAATTCTTGTCATCGCTTGATCTTACAGATACCCTGGTTTCAATAGGAAAATGTAAACAGTTAATTAATATAAATGAAATAACTGCTTGTGTTTGTTTTAACTGAATTCGAACACTCGTACTGTATGGATATGATGTGTGATTATTATTTGCTGTTTTATTTTCTCATGGATTGTTCATATTGTATTGTTGTTGTAACCAGGGCACCATTGAGAATGAGACCCGGGTCTCAATGGGCTTCCCCTGGCTAAATAAAGGTTTGATTTGATAATTCCCTCCTACTAACCACTCCTTAAGAGAAATAAGACAGCCCCGCCCAAAGCCAGGCAGGACCTGACATAAATACATTAAAACATACAATAGATCATCATAAAGACTGCAATTAGGTATAAATAAGAACACAGAGTACATATTGTTAAAGTGTCTATGCAGTAGCAGCTAAGCCTAAAGCTTATTTAAGAATCCAACAGCTGATGGAACAAATTATCTCAAATATCTATTTGATTTTTGATGATGCTGGTCAAGCTAAAAAGGCCCCTGGCTAGAATGGACTGTGCTACACTGAGACACTCACAGGTTTGTGTGTAGAAAGCAACGACGGACGAGTGCTGTTTTAATAGCCAGCAATTCCATGCACCTGTATGGTCAAGTCCCATAATGGATGTTGAAATACAGACACATCTAGCGCTACTAATGTCTCATCATGTGTATCAATGATTGACCAAAGTAAGCTCTCTACAAACCATGGTAGAGTGAATAAGAGTACAATAACATCTCTGTATAGTGGGCAAACAAGTCCATGGACCTGTATGCTCTCCTAAACACCTCAAGCTCTACTCTCTGCGGATGTAGAAAGCACATGGTTTCCTGAGTAAACTTGTCTGAGACGATACTGAGACACCAAGCATAGTTTTGATGTAAAAATCTAAATGTACTTGTCAATGGAAATGCATTGGAAAGGCTCCCTTTTGTGGTGGGTTCTGGTACTACGGATAACTCACAAGTCAAGTCAAGTCAATTTTATTTATTACTTATTTATATTTATACAAAGACCATCAGTCATGTTAAAGCCATTGTGAAGGAATTCACTCCCCCTGTAACTCAACTTATCAGCAGTCACAGAAGATGCAGAGAGAAGTGCTGGACGATTGACCTGGCCTTTCCGCTTTGCTTAACAGACAGAAGCTCTATTCTTCTAAGAAAAGATACAAATAAGACAGACTCTTATGGACCTTCACACTTGGAGTCACACAATTAAATATATGTTTTAGGCAATTTTACCATAGAAGTTAGGTTTAATTAATAATAGATCACACAAGAGGGCATGAAAATTAGCTGTTAACTGGGTGAGATGAATAATTTCCATAACACTATCGATCAATCAACCGATCGACCGATCTATCCATCTATCTATAGAAAAATATGCACAGCATAGGCAAAATGGGTATTTCATGAACATATAGTCAAATGCCATTATTTACAATATAAAACATGAATTATATATCTTTGGTCCCTACATACAGTCAAACATGTTACATACCTGCAAACTAGTCGCCTTTCGGCTACAATCGCCGTTTTTTTTTGTCAATTGGGTCATTCACATGAATCGTGCTGATCCGGGGAGTTTTCCAAAAAGGGAGGGGAGTGACTGCTTTGATGTTCAGGCTAGAATAAACTTATTGGATAATACTAACTGGTTAGCTTGGCATAGATATAAGTACAAACTTGGATGCTGCAAGCTAAATGTTATAGAGTGGTGGGTCAATTCAGAACGTGAAATAGTGACTAACCACAGCAGACGAGGTCTGTACTTACATATCCTGTTGTTGGATGTAACGTTGCTTGATCTTGAATAACGTAAACGTCATGGCAACAGCGTCCAACATCCATTCCAATTGCGTGAGTTTTCTCCCAGGATCTCCTCATACAGCGTTTTTTCATACAGCCCAAATATCTCCAAAGCTGCTGCTGCTAATCACTTGTTAACGAAATCTCTGATCAGATGTAGTTTGGATATTTTAGCGGTTTAAAATTAGGATAGAGGACACTACTAGTTGCCCCTCAAGCAAAAACGAAACTTATGTCCGGTAGCTTTCTTTCAAGGAATTCCAAAATAAAAGTCACGGAAAACAATTCCACAACAAAAAACACCAATTTTTTTTTTTTTTACTCACTTGGCATTGGTCCGAATGGTATACTGTATACTGAAGTATGAAGTCTACTGAATCTGATATATACAGAATAATATTTGGAGGGCCTATTCATCACTTAATAAGTGATAATAATGGGCAACCTTAATCTAAAAATCTGCAAGCAAAGACAGTGTCATCACATCGATACAAAAATATGGGTAAGACCATTCTAAGAGGAGAAGTCGTTTTTTGTGTGTGTTTTTTTATAAATTGGTATCTGTATCGGCCGATCCTGAGGAAAGTAATCGGTGTAACATTCAGATCGGGGCATCCCTAAAAGCTATCATGTCTCCCTGTCCCATTCTTTCCTGCATTTCAGGGAATGGAGGTTGGTTGTCTTTTTTTGAGAGGCAACAGGGAGAATAAAATGTAAAAAAGTAATTGTTTGGTTGCTTAAGTAAATAACTAACTTTTTATGAGATATCTGTTCTCTCTTTTTAGGGAAAAAGAAACATTGAAATTCTGATTAAAATGTTTCAACTGTGAATCTGGATATCTACATAATTGTATTTGGGGTTGTAATTGGGATGGATATACTATGCGCCTTGCAAGAGCCATGTATGCCTACTCGCACACAGAAATTCTAGTTTCAAAACGCTCCAAAAAGCGTCATTTGCATATTAAAATCACTCAAAATGTCTTCTGGGGGACGATGCCCCCGGACCCCCATACCATAACTTGGTTTCGGACCTGTCACCTTTTTCACTCTTGGTAGTTTGCAGGTCTGATGTTAACAAATCCTCATAATATCATTGTAGATAAGAATAAAAAAAGATAGATATATTTTCCGTTTTTTCTCTCTACTCATCCTGGCAGCAGGTGCCCTGTCTGCAGGCCTCACACAGGGCTTTCTCATGGGGCTTGGTCCACACTTTGTCAGAGCGTGGTGAGCCATCATCATCATCATCATCATCATCATCATCATCATCATCATCATCATCATCCCTTCCATAACAATTCTTCCGGATCTTTACGAACAGCTTGAGAAGCCCCTCTTCCACTTCTGTCTGTGAGAATCCCGGGAGCTCAAACACGTTGTCGTCCCGGCAATGGCGGCAAGCCTGTCCGAAGGGCCGCATGATCACCGTGCCCCGCCCCTCCTCACCCCGCAGCCGGTACCGGAACAAGACTACCACGCGGGCCGACTTCCAGGACTTAGAACAGGACCCACAAAGGAACCTGGTAAGGAGAGAGAGACAGAGAGAGAGAGAGACAGAGAGAGAGAGACAGAAAGAGAGAGAGAGACAGAAAGAGAGAGAGAGAGATTCCAATTGTTAATTCAAAATTCTTGTGAAACGATTCCAGTAGGTAGCCTAAGTATTGATCCCATTATTGAGGTGGGTGCAGTGTTGTGCTTTCACCACCCAGTGGCGCTGTAATACACGATCATGTCCTTCATGTTTTTACCATGACAAATATTGTAGCGACTCCCTAGTAGGCTACAGACAGTTCTGTGTGTTATGGTGTATTGTGCCAAGGGAAGGCTGATAGTTCTAGTTCAAGTGATCCAGCTTGTCACTCACCCTTGCGGTGATCAGGGGGGCGGGGCTGGGCCACATTTATATACCCTAAATGTTTTCGCATCCCTAAAGCCATATGCTTTGTTCTAGGCGTCTGATGTCAACAAACAGTTAATGATTGTAAAATACTGATGATCTGTCTCATTGTGGTTAGTAGCCTAGCTCAGGGTTGGGTGGCGCTGGGCTACAGGCATACGTCCATATAAAGTTTTTAGCATATCCCTCGCACGATCGACAGCATTGGGACCTTTTTATGTGTATTCTATCGAGAAGATCACAATTATAAGAACAAAAAAATCCTACTTTCCGCAGGCACAGTGACTGTAGACCTTCCAGCCCCTCCTCCTCTCCTGCTTGGTTAGATTGTCATTGAGGCCGTAGTTGAAGTTTAAGGACCAGTGGTCCTCATAGTCCAGCTGTTCCTTGTCATCCATCATCTCAGCAAAGGTGTCTGTCCACATTGTAGGGATCCAGTCTGAAGATCAGAACACACACACACACACACACACACACACACACACACACACACACACACACACACACACACACACACACACACACACACAATGATGAGATTAATCGTTTATAAGGTCAACTAAAATATATGGAAATAAATCACACTTTATAGTAGGCTAGTTCATATAAAATAGGTCAAGTAATCTCATCAGTAACCTACCTGTGCTCATGGTTGATGTTGAATAGTAGTAGCCTGTAGCTGAGAGTCGATGTGATGATCTGAGTTTGTCTTGACGATCTGGTCATCTATTTATAAGATGAGAGTCACGTGACTCGTTTCAGAGTTTGGAAACGGAAACTTACCGCTCACTTTCGTTTCCCATTTAAACGTCCCGTTGGCAGCCTCCCTATAGACTAGAGCCTTCCACTAATCCTCCACTGTCAATCTAAACCTTGTTGAATCTCGTTGTCTTCTCTTATTGTCCTTAATTAGCTCTGCGTTGTGTTTTTGTTTCCAGTAAAAGACGGACCCCCAATCTCACAAAATACCACACAGTCCAGTGTCTCCTTTCTCAGGTGAAATGAATCTCTCCAACACGGGATTTGAGTCTCAAGCAAAAGCGGTTTATTCCAGAAGGTTTAACATACAGAAGAACATGGCGTTGTCTAATGCACAGATGACCTGTCTGGATGCTGGCTGAACCCAAATCAAAGCACATACAGCTGAACGGTGGTTTTAACCCCTTGCTGTCTCTCTCTCTTCTCAATCATGCGGCCTTGCAACTAAGATAGGATGAGGCGCCTGACGCCCTCGTATCTAAAGACTCAGCACAGGTCCATGTCTTTAATGCATTTGTTGTTCTTCAAAACATCTCTCCTTATTTGACAAGCTTAATGTTATTTGCACACTGTTTCTGTCTTAAAAATGACAAATGCATTTGTATGTCTTTTTGATGTAAATACTTGTATTTAATTGTATTTAAGGACTCTTGAGATTAGCCCATTTGGCTAAAAGAGATCCTAATAAAATTTAAAAAAAACTCTTCAAAGTCCTTTTCAAGTTTCAATCTGAGTTGGTTCAGGTTTCAGCGAGCGGGGTCAGGGTCCGCCCAGGGGTGGTGACTGGAATTACACCAACGGTGGGGCCTGGTAGCAGGCCGGCCTGGTAGCCCGTCCCCAGGAGTCCTCCTTGTACTGCTTCCACATGACACAATAGATCATGGGTAGAATTTACACCAACGGTACAGCTTGGTAAATCGTCTTAAGAAACAATATTTTGTATGTGAATCGGCACAGGTCCATGTCTTTTATGCATTTGTTGTTCTTCAAAACATCTCTCCTTATTTTACAAGCTTAATGTTATTTGCACACTGTTACTGTCTTAAAAATGACAAATGCATTTGTATGTCTTTTTGATGTAAATACTTGTATTTAATTGTATTTAAGGACTCTTGGAAGATTAGCCCATTTGGCTAAAAGAGATCATAATAAATAAATAAAAATCTCTTCAAAGTACTTTTCAACTTTCAATCTGAGATGGTTCAGGTTTCAGCGAGCGGGGGCAGGGTCCGCCCAGGGGTGCTACCAGGCCGACCAGGCCGGCCTGCTACCAGGGTAGAGTGGGCGGAGGGAGTGAGACACAATAGAATTGGGGGAGGGGGTGATGCATATTTTATCATGGCTTTGTGACTGTCAATAAATACTTGAAAACTCTTTTTTAGTATAGAGCTTGAAACTAGGAGGAGGATTTTGATATCTCTTTTCTTCACTTCAGAAATCAGAAAATACTGTCAATAGTCATAAAAAGACAAATTTTCGCCATGTTTTAGGGATAAACTGTTATATAAATCAGGCCATGAATTAAATTTAAAAAAATCCCCCTTGGCCAAACCCTTCAGAATATGGATTGGAACAAAACTGGAAAGTTAGGTGTATGTAGGTGCTACTCAAGTGGTGGTTTTGATGTCCCTAAGATGAGAAATAACTCATTTTGAGAAAACGGGCTTTGAAAATTTGTATTGTAAAAAAACATACATTTGCATTGTAAACCAATATTTACAAACACAGTATCCAATCACATCATTAGTAACAACATTACACAACATCTGAAAACACATAGAAACTGAAAACTGAATAACCCAGCATGTTGTGGATTCAAAATAGTCCAGGAGTAGACATTTTGTATAGAGAAGCAAGACCTGTTTAGTTGGAAGCCCACTCACCACGTCAAGGTACAGCCCACGAGTGGGATGTTAGTAAGACGAGTTTAGAGACGAGACAATGTTAGTAGGGAAGAGAACATTCCCTTTTAGAAAGCTTGTATTATTTTGTTAAACAGATCATGGACAAAGATAGACACATTTGACGAGGACATGCATGAGAAAACAGATTATCTAACCTTTTGTGTTTTTTTAAGCGTTTTACATGGAGAAAACATGAATGAATGAATGAATGAACATGAAGAGTAAGCTGATTCATAAATACACAGGACAAGATGTGGTAAACAATGCAGGGTAAACACCAACAGAAGCTAAATATAGATTGCCAAACAAACAAGTGATATAGCCATCGTCAAAAGCAACACCATAGGAGACATCAAGCCAGTCACTCCTCAGATGGCCCCACACTAGCTATCTACAAAACTGTTCTAGGCAGCTGGTTTGTAGAACCCACTCAGCTGCAGTCCACAAAACTGTTCTAAGCAGCTGGTCTGTAGAAGAACTCAGCTGCATACCACAAAACTGTCCTAAAACCACAATATGTTCCTGGTGCGCATGGGGTTGTCATCAGTGAAGCAGACTACCCCATATTGCCGCCTTCATGTTGTCCACTGAACGCTGGTTATTGAGAATTATTGTAATAATTCTCAATAACTAATAATTTTGTAACATTTTGCATTTATTGGCAGTCAGCTTACCTACCTCTGGGTCCACATCTACATATGCCTGCCTAATCTGCTCTCTGCTTCTGTGCAAGGACTCCAGACCTCTCTCTATTTCAGCAACTGAAATTAAAACAGTTTATTTGGTCAGTTTATGGATGCATGTAGAAATGCCACAGGTAGAGAGAGGGAGACTACTGTGCATATGTAGGCTATAGGCTTCTGATATTGGCTAGAGAGAGAGAGAGAGAGAGAGAGAGAGAGAGAGAACACGTTTCAATAGCCTACCTGTTTCTGATACGTTTTCAGATGAAGCCCTGGGATCCAACACTTTACTAATCTTTTGGAGAGCTGCATACCCCAACCCTAACTCGTGCGCTAAGAGGACCATCCTCACATTGACATCAAATGCAACATCATTCCTAGTTGTATCATGAAGCCGAGTCGATGTGTAGACACTTTTGCGATAGCCATTTCTCACAAAGACTGCACTCTAAGAGCAAAGTACTACAGAACCCACTATTCTGAGGATCTATGTTAATTTTGAGACCAGTTCCTGCACAATTAGGACAAATCAACCCAGTTATCAGCTCATTCAAACGCTAGCCTCATCTCTCTGCTGCTCACTGGACATGCTAGCACCGGCTAATGTCAACTTGCGCGAATAGGCACTTTATATCTCATAAATGTAATCCTTTCCATTTAGTTTCTCATGTTTTCTGTTCAACCTTGCGGGCAAACACTGTTGTCGTTGTTGCTACATATGGATTAGATATAAGGAAGTGGAAACGTGTCACATGACGCGCTGAACCAATCACGTTCTCAGAAATCAACAACAGCCAATGAGATTTCACGCTTAGCATCAAAGCGCTTTAAGCGCTTACCGTGTCAGTTTGCTCCTTGTACTGCCTTCACATAACACAATACATCATGGGTAGAGTGGGTGGAGGGAGTAAGACACAATAGAATTGGGGGAGGGGGTGACGCATTGATATATTTTATCATGGCTTTGTGACTGTCAATAAACACTTGAAAAGTCTTTCTTAGTATAGAACTTGAAACTAGGAGGAGGATGTTAAGGAAATTACCTCTTGGTTTAGTTTAGATTTCAAAGAACACGCTGAGTGGTCGGTCAAGCTGGTTTTAAACAAAAACAATAGTTTTATTCTGTTACGATTCTGCAGAGTCGGACTCTAGCACAGGAAGTGACATCCCGGCAGAGTGAGTTCACTTGAGGACAAGCCCCCAGGATTCGAAGGCCTATTGAACCGCGCCATCTTGGCTAGATTTGTAGTCATTTGGCTATTTCCGGTGACTTTTGTACTTGCGCAGTTGAGCTTTTCTGTCCGACGCGCGTCCACGAAAAAGTTCACGTTTATGTGAAATGTAGACGCACGTTCCCGGCTCTCCCCGCTTTGATTTAGCAATGAAAACCGGCTTGCATATTAACCTGTTTTTGTCAAATATATCCATTGGAGAAATTATTTTTTCATCCAGGCATCTTAGTTTTAACAGGTTAAATATAACTGAACATGTTTTGTTTGCTAGTAGATGGTATTCATTCCGTTCGCGATAATGTTCTTGCAGCCAGGCTAAATTCCTCCAGGGAGCCAGTGACAGGCGAGTTGAAGAGCTTCACTCCCCGCCAGCAGGAGCTTTGGCCGCTGCTACCGCATCTCGGATAACCCGCTGAGTTCGTGGCTGCTATTTCACACTCGCCCTTGATCAATCCCAATACCGATCCATGGTAATAATGAATCAATCGTTCAGATCAGATCGGCAGTGCTGCATGCATTTTACAACATCATTGTTAGCTTTATTAACATAACCATAGCCTACATTTATCTCTCTAACGTTAGGCTATCCATCTCACACCAGTCGGCAACGCCAACGTTGACTGAAAACACCCAAACTCAGTGTATCGTTTCATCTTTATACCTACACATCAACTCCTTTCCATTGTATGTGAATACATTCCTGTTATTCTAAAAATATCCCATTTCTGTCCATTCCTGGAAAAGGCAAATAATTGCTGTCAAATGATCACTCCAGTTTATCACCGTATCCCACTACCATTTCAACTATGCACAGGAGGTTGTCTTGTGGTCATTTTCATTAAAAAAATGATTAACCTGATCAGTTTGTTGTATGTATTAAGCCCTTTTTGAGCGGTGTGCTTTCGACTCTCCTTTTTTGTGGTCATTTTCATTAACACATTTGATTAAACATCCGCACTGGCCTATGAACGGCTAAAGATTCCCCAGGCAGAACTGGTTGATGCTGCTAGGGAAAGGGATGTCTGGGGCTCCCTGCTGGAACTGCTGCCTCCGCGACCCGACCCCGGATAAGCGGATGACGATGGATGGTATTAAAAGACTTAGCCGGGACCCCGTTGATGTTAGAATTAATAGGCTACCTTTATTTGTGGTACTTGAACTTGTGTCTGCGTTTCTGGCTTGCCATCATGGATGTATTGTTCATAGGCTATGTTTATCGGATGAGATGCAGTTGTCCGGGCAGGTCAGCTAATGTGATTTACGAATGGAAATACATGCTTGGGAATATTTTGACATTTCAAACTTCCTCTGTTTAGGTGGTGCTGGGGACAGCGCAGACGGCCTGCATGGCAGTAAATTATCAAAAATGAGGCAAAATCTATCTATGAAAATAACCTCAGATTGAAACATATTTTGTGGTGAATAAGGCGATATAGGCTTAATGTGTATTTATACGGAGATAAGATTCGATTGATCAAGGGCGAATGTGAAATAGCAGCCACGAACTCAGCGGGTTATCCGAGATGCGGTAGCAGCGGCCAAAGCTCCTGCTGGCGGGGAGTGAAGCTCTTCAACTCGCCGGTCACTGGCTCCCTGGAGGAATTTAGCCTGGCTGCAATAACGTTATCGCGAACGGAATGAATACCATCTACTAGCAAACAAAACATGTTCAGTTATATTTAACCTGTTAAAACTAAAATATCTGGATGAAAAAATAATTTCTCCAATGGACATATTTGACAAAAACAGGTTAATATGCAAGCCGGTTTTCATTGCTAAATCAAAGCGGGGAGAGCCGAGAGAGCCGGGAACGTGCGTCTACATTTCATATAAAGGTGAACTTTTTCGTGGACGCGCGTCGGACAGAAAAGCTCAACTGCGCAAGTACAAAAGTCACCGGAAGGCCAGAAAAGCACAACTGCGCAAGTACAAAAGTCACCGGAAATAGTCAAATGACTACAAATTTGCCAAGATGGCGCAGTTCAATAGGGCTTCATTGTTGATATCGGTCAGTGAATGGAGTGGCTGTATCCAGTTCTATTAATACATCCATGCTTGAGGATGAGGTCGATAGGTTATATAGTGAAAAAGGAAGTGACATAGTTTCAGGATGAAGAGGACAGGGAAGTGATGTCACACAGGGAAGAATTTGTAGTTTTAACAGACTGATCTATGAGAACGAACTACAAAGTTTAGAACAACAAAGCTAGCCTAGGAATTAGTGGGGGTAGGTGGTGGTTGGGAGAGGCTATGACCTTTCACTCTGGAGATATTGCCTAACCTAACCAAAAAACACTGCATTGACAATGCATTGACAATGTATTGCAAAATTAAGGGAACGTCGTAGAGCTTCACGGATGGTTTCATTTGAAAGCTAGCCTAGGAATTAGTGGGGGTAGGTGGTGGTTGGGAGAGGCTATGACCTTTCACTCTGGAGATATTGACCATTTGGTCAATCCGATTTGAGGGACATTTTAATGTGCATTGTCCCTTCTTTTAAATTAAATAAACAAACAAAATAAACAAACAATTACCCTGAGCTCTAAATATTGTCCTGTGTTGAGTGCTTTTCATAGTAAGCTTAGCTGGGCCATGGACAAGACACCACATGTGTCTGACTCATTATGGTTCAACGATTGTCTTTCTTAATGAATAGGCCATGCCATCGCTGAGTGGACTACTTTACTGCTTGCCACCGTGGCTATAAAGGCCTAGCTTTGTTACAATGGTGACATCACTAAGCTGCCACAGAACGAGACACATTGAGGAAGTATAGAATGGCCCTCGTTCACAACATGGAGCAGTTCATTTTCTAGACTGATCGGATCCTTTTCAGGAAGACCACACGAAAATACAAATCTGATTCAGAGTTGAAGTAAAGAGGCAGAAAGATAAACTTAAGTGTAGCCCACGGCCGTGTGTGTGTGTGTGAGAGTGTAGTCTGTACACGCCGCAGACATTAGTTTCATACAGTAAGACCGGCGATAATGTTGGTCACCTCCTCCTTGCTTTCTGCAGCATGTCCAGCGGTCCCCTCCAACTAATCAGGACTTACATTCCTTCCCCATACAGAGTCTCTCACCGGTCGCTCAGTAACTATACACCTGGGTGCCTGGAGCTGACAGGGCTTTGTAACCACAGCTACACACAACCTGTCTAGAAACAATGTTCTCTTCTTTTATGTGTGTGTGTGTGTGTGTGTGTGAGAGAGAGAGAGAGAGAGAGAGAGAGAGAGAGTGAGAGTGAATGCATGTATGTATGTATATATGTATGCATTTGTAATGTGCATTTGTACATATGCAAATATTGTTTTTTTCTGTGTGTGTGTGTGTGTGTGTGTGTCTGTGTGTGTGTGTGTGCGCGTGTCACCCTGACTCCCACTCTCCCTGTCTGTCTCCTCCCAGGTTCTCCATGCTGTCCCGTCCTCTGCCAGGTGGACCTCTTCCTACGCCTGCCCCATGGGAGGGGCCTGGGCTGCACACAGCCTCCAGGCCGCCGCCTCCTCCTCTCATTTCCCTGGCAAATGCTGTCAAAACCAACACCTCCTCCTCCTCCTCCTCCCTCTCCTCCTCCAGCCTCGCTCTGCCTGCCCGACACAAGCCACACTGCTCCCCCAGAGAATAGGATGCACCCGTCATGGAGGCCATAGCCAGAAGCTCCGCGCTGCACGTCTGCACCTTGCTGCTCGTCCTCTCAGGTGAGAAGGGGGAACGGCGCTGTGCTGGCGGCGCGGCTGTTGGCGTTACCGTCTCTACGGTCGCCGTGTTTGGGATTCCGGCACAGCGGGGCGAGGCTGAAGAGTAGCCGCTGGTCGGGTGTTTGAACGCCGGGTTGGAACTTTGTCTCAAGAAATTGTGGGAGGGTTATTTGGGTTGGGGTTAGCTGGGTTTTGGGTTGGGGTTAGCTGGGTTTTGGGTTAGGATCAGCTGGGTTTGAGCTGCCTTTATGCTGTCACCTGAGTGAAAGTGAAGGAGAGGTACTATAGAGGGAATCAAACAGGTAGAAAGCTCACACTGATGAGTCCATCTTGCAAGTAGTCTCTTTACCTATGATTTAGTTATTAAGGGCAATGTTCCAACATTCCTTTCAATACGTCTCATACCTGTGTGTCCATGTAAAATCATGGTTCATACATGGCTTTGTTTGCCTGTCACTTGCCTTTTAAGTTATGTATAGAAGTAACCAGGTCTAGACAATTATCATGTTATAAAGGTGTTGCCGAGCTACAAAGTTATTTAGGTCATCTTAGTTGAACTAGGATAGTGAATTTAGCATAGGTCTACTTAACTGTTTGCCTGTTACCTAAGTTGTGAATAGCCTGCCTTGCACTCTCAATTTGTTCATCTGAAATCAACGTGTTCTTGTCTCTGACTGTGTTTAACTCTTTATAAATGGTATGTGGGGTGTGGGTGGGTTGGGGGTTGCGAGTGTGTGTGTGTGTGTGTGTTTGTGTATGTGTTTCTGCGTCTGTGTTTCAAGGACCCCCTTAAAACGAGATGATTCATCTCAAGGGGTTTATCCTTCGATAAAGTTCAAACCCTTGAGTTTGAATCGGAGTTGATAGTCTTAGTTTTATTGTCTTCATAATTATATAATCTGACTTTGGTGAGTTGAGCGATTCTTACTGAAAGTTCTTTTTTTCTGTGTGTGTGTGTGTGTGTGTGTGTGAGGTAGGAGACAGGAGAAAGACTGTCATCCTGGCCTTACTATAGTGACTCAGCAACGTTAGGCTGTTGATAAGAGACCAACAGCTCCTAGATGACTAAATAAACCGTCTAAGTGAGGACCTCAGACATCTAGTCTCTGTTTCAATCCCACTGGACCATCAGGTTTACTACTTACTTTACTTAGGGGCTGTGTTTCCATGTGGGTTGAGGGGCAGGGGTGGGGGCATTGTGTGGGGCGGGGGGTCCATGATCAGGCACTGGTGGTCTTCATTTACCAAACAAACAGTGTCAATAGATCGGTGTTCTGCGTGTTAAAATGTGTGTGTGTGTCTCTTAGTCAAGACATCCCCTCACCTCAAAACATCATTGTCACTGAAACCTCTCTGGTCACTGTCCCTTATCACCACAACAATCCCCGTCTTGTTTTGGGGTCAACAGTGGCGCTGCCGGCTCGCCACACTCCAGGCTGCTCCGTGCATTCACCAGGCCTGCGCTGGGGTAAACACAGGCACACTCTTCACACGCGCACACACACACACACACACACACACACACACACACACGCCGCGGCCTGCAGGCGTCCGTGAGCCATTGGGGTGGTCGGTGTGGCGTGTATTATTTAGCACATAACACCAGGCACACTGGAACCTATTGTGATGAGCAACACTAGCAGCAGTCTCAGGGCCCCGGCAGGCACGGACCGAATGTCCCCAGAGACAACCGCTAGGCACGGACCGAATGTCCCCAGAGACAACCGCTAGGCACGGACCGAATGTCCCCAGAGACAACCGCTAGGAAGGACCGAATGTCCCCAAAGACAACCGCTAGGCACGGACCGAATGTCCCCAGAGACAACCGCTAGGAAGGACCGAATGTCCCCAAAGACAACCGCTAGGCACGGACCGAATGTCCCCAGAGACAACCGCTAGGAAGGACCGAATGTCCCCAAAGACAACCGCTAGGCACGGACCGAATGTCCCCAGAGACAACCGCTAGGAGGGACAGAATGTCCCCAGAGACACCCGCTAGGAAGGACCGAATGTCCCCAGAGACACCCGCTAGGAAGGACAGAATGTCCCCAGAGACAACCGCTAGGAAGGACCGAATGTCCCCAGAGACAACCGCTAGGAAGGACAGAATGTCCCCAGAGACAACCGCTAGGAAGGACAGAATGTCCCCAGAGACAACCGCTAGGAAGGACAGAATGTCCCCAGAGACACCCGCTAGGAAGGACAGAATGTCCCCAGAGACAACCGCTAGGAAGGACAGAATGTCCCCAGAGACACCCGCTAGGAAGGACAGAGGGACAGAGGGAGGAAGGGGGAGGGGGGGGGGGGCAGGACAAGGAGAAGAGAGAGACAGATAAGGGAGAAAGAGAGAGATGGGTGATAAAAAAAAGAGGGGATAGACAATATAACATAGGTAGATAAAAGAGGCATAGCACTTGGTAAATTAGGATGCAGAGCGTTTAGAGAGGGGGTGAGAGAGAGAGAGAGGGAGTGAGAGAGAGAGAGAGTGAGAGAGAGAGGGGGTGAGAGAGAGAGGGAGTGAGAGAGAGAGGGAGTGAGAGAGAGAGGGAGTGAGAGAGCGAGGGAGTGAGAGAGAGAGGGCGTGAGAGAGAGAGGGCGTGAGAGAGAGAGGGAGTGAGAGAGAGAGGGAGTGAGAGAGCGAGGGAGTGAGAGAGAGAGGGCGTGAGAGAGAGAGGGAGTGAGAGAGCGAGGGAGTGAGAGAGAGAGGGAGTGAGAGAGAGAGGGAGTGAGAGAGAGAGGGAATGAGAGAGAGAGGGGGCAGATAGAGAGGGAGTGAGAGAGAGGGAGTGAGAGAGAGAGGGGGCAGATAGAGAGGGAGTGAGAGAGGGAGTGAGAGAGAGAGGAGTGAGAGAGAGAGAGAGTGAGAGAGCGAGGGAGTGAGAGAGAGGGCGTGAGAGAGAGAGGGAGTGAGAGAGCGAGGGATTGAGAGAGAGAGGGAGTGAGAGAGAGAGGGGGCAGATAGAGAGGGAGTGAGAGAGAGAGGGAGTGAGAGAGAGAGGGAGTGAGAGAGCGAGGGAGTGAGAGAGAGAGGGGGCAGATAGAGAGGGAGTGAGAGAGGGAGTGAGAGAGAGAGGGAGTGAGAGAGAGAGGGAGTGAGAGAGCGAGGGAGTGAGAGAGAGAGGGGGTGAGAGAGAGAGGGAGTGAGAGAGAGAGGGAGTGAGAGAGCGAGGGAGTGAGAGAGAGAGAGGGGGAGATAGAAAGGAGGGAAGAGGAGCAAGGATGAGTTTATTTACCTGTGAGCTACTGATCCAAACCTAGCAGCCTTACAGCCCTCTGGCCTCCGTAGCTCCGGGAATCATGACCTCTGTTTGTTCTCTGTGGTCAAAACAGCCGAATCTTCTGGGAGTTGGGTTTGTTCTGGAGCTTCCCACTCTGAAACCCACCTGGTGTGAGACTAAAGCACCTTAAATTCACTTGTGGTTTTTGTATTCTATTGTATTCTAAAGGTCATCCTTGTCACTGCAGTTATCCATTATGCAAGACGCTCAACACACAACGGGAGCTACGCTAATGTAAACAGAGCACACAACAAGGATCCAACGGCTCCTTCATAACACCCAGTTGTTTGTTCAGAGACCAGTTGGCATAAATGAGGCCAGACTTTAATCATCTGTCTGACTACAGTCAGCCAGGAGGCGGGTCAACATTTGTTCAGCACACGTTCAGGACAGGGTCCTGGATAAAAGAAATAGGATCATTAAAAGTATTTTTTTTAAACTGAATTGCATGAACATCCATTGTGGGACACATCAGAGTGAGTGGTTTGTGTTTTGCCAAGAGCAGCCTATAATTCTCTGTATACAAGCTATAGATTGTCTTCCTGGTTAGGAAAACCAGCTCTGTGGCCTAGTGGTAGAGTGTCCGCCCAGAGACAGGTTGTGGGTTCGATCCCCGGCCGAGTCATACCAAAGACTATAAAAATGGGACACATTGCCTCCCTGCTTGACACTCAGCATCAATTGGAATTGGGGGGTTAGTCAACAAATGATAGTTAGTTAATCACCAAATGATTCCCGAGCGCGGCACCGCTGCTGCTGCTCACCGCTCCCCCAGGGGATGGGTCAAATGCGGAGAACAAATTTCACACACTCAGGTGTGTGACAATCAGTGGAACTTAGTCTTAAAATAACTACTGTTCACAAAAGCTGCAGGTTTCACAGTCTCACTCATCCAGAGATATTCTGGAGATGACACATCTGCAGTGTCATCCATATCAGTGGGACAGCTTCTAATGAGATTCTCACTAAATCAACCACATGGAGGTGAAAAGCTTCAAATGAAGACTATTCTATGGGTGGACCTAGAATATACCTGTGTTGTCCCTTCTGAAATTAAAATGGTTCGATCATATCAAATCTGATGATGACGATACAGGCACAAAATGTTTACTAAGCTATGTTGACGTTTGTCATCAATTCCTCTCTCTCTCTCTCTCTCTCTCTCTCTCTCTCTCTCTCTCTCTCTCTCTCTCTCTCTCTCTCTCTCTCTCTCTCTCTCTCTCTCTCTCCTCCCCGTTCTACCACCACAGAAGTCAACTCTGAATTCGTGCACGTTCCATCATCGGTCCTCCACGGTGTTAAGGGGAAGTCCCTCCTCCTCCCTGTGGAGATCCTCTTCCGATTGGACGAGGCCGAGGTCCAGGGGACCTGGTACCAAACCCCGTCGTCCGGTGACAAAACGCAGCTTGTCACCTTCGTCAACGGCACAGCGATCTCCAACATGGCCATGAGGAGCCGCTTCTCCTTCCGTCCGCCCAACGCCTCGCTCCTCATCCACCGATTGGACGAGCAAGCCGAGGGGGAGTATCACCTGGAGCTCAACATCCAGTTTCCGCAGAGGACCCGTCTGACGGAGGAGAGAAGGGTCATCGTCACCGTGGATGGTGAGTGTGTGTGAATGTGTGTGTGAGTGTGTGTGTGAATGTGTGTGTGAATGCGTGAGTGAATGAGTGAGTGAATGAGTGAGTGAATGAGTGAGTGCAGACAACAGGGTTTAGTTTAGTTTTATTATCCCCACTAGCTGCTAATTTAATGACAGCTAGCCGTCCTGGTGTCCGCACAACAAAGCAATTCAACAAGTCCAGACTCTTATTCCTACATCTAGATACATATATATATATCTATATCGAAATCTATATCTATATCTATATCTATATCTATATCTATATCTATATCTATATCTATATCTTTATCTATATCTATATATAACGTAATCCAATTAAATCACAGCCTCAAAATTTCCCAACAGGTCTAACATGATGTCATATGATGATAAACATATTGTGACCTATCCAATTTTTCAACCATCTTCCATCTTCACCTCATCTTTCAGTGCCCGTCTCCGCCCCTCACATCGTGAAGACCCCCTCTTCCCCGGTGGTGGAGGACAAGGAGAACGTAACTTGGACTTGTTCCGTCGAGACTGGCACCAGGGTCCATTTCCAGTGGCTGAGGAACAACGTCCCCATCGGTTCTAGCGCCAGACACTGGTTCTCCGGGGATAACGCCACACTGGTGATCAGCCCGGCGAAGAAGGCGGACATGGGTCGGTACCGCTGTGTGGCCTGGAACTACATCAGCCTCAGACAGAGTCACCCCCTGGACCTCAGTGTCTTCTGTAAGTCAAGTCTGGTTGTAGTTTTTTTTTAAGGAGGATGGCTCATTTGCTTTCCTTCGGTATTTTGTCAATACTGATGAGTATCAGTAGCCATGTTTCCATCCACACATTTTATGCGAATTAAGTTATATTGAATTAAAAATGCCTTATGGAAACAGTAAAATTGGATTAAAAATCATGAACATCGACAAAAAGTTTGTACTGTCGATCTCATCGGATTTTCTCTTGTTCGATAAAAGTCTTTTGTGATAAATGCTTTATCCGATTTAAAGCTCTAGATGGAAACGCACGTTCACCGGCTTTATTCGCATTCATATTTTTAGCGATCCTCACACAATTCGATTGACAAGTGGATGGAAACATGTCTACTGGGACAGGATGAAAAGAGCAAGGAACACAGCAGGGAGAGGAAGCCACCAGGACAGGGACTCTAGCCTCTAGGGCAGGCATTCCCAAACTGTGAGGCGGGCCTCCCCTGGGGGGCCCCAAAGAAATTCAGGGGAGGCGCGGAGGGATGGTTAGAAGAAAAAAAAGGAAAACATTTTTTATTTTAGAATTTTCTATGGTTTTTATGAATGAAACGTGATTTTAAAGGTCAGAAGATCTAAATAAATAATGGGAGAGATGTATACTAAATGTGTGGATAGTTCAGAGAGAGCCTCCCCCCGCAGGCATGAATGTATTGTGCGAAAACATCATAACGTTAACTAGCAGCAGGTGCCACCGAGCTAACTTAGCTGTGTAACGTTATGGGCTAGCTAACGCTGCCTTGCAAAATGGACACATTTGGGGGGTTGGGGGGGCGCGGGTGTGTCACTGTTTTCAGAGGGGAGGCCCACATTGATGGAGTTTGGGAACCCATGGTCTAGGGGATTGTTCATGCGCTTAAGAGACTGTGCCATAACGGCCTGAGCTCCTCCCCCACACCTGTTTGAAGGAGAATGTAATACCCCTCTTCCTCAGGGGAGTACGGGGGCCGCTGTAGCTCAGTTGGTAGAGCGGGTCATTCAATGATCGAAGGGTCAGTGGTTCGAATCCCAGCTCCGACTGTCCACATGTCGGAGTGTCCTTGAGCAAGACACCTAACCCCAAATTGCTCCCAATGAGCAGGTTAGCACCTTGCATGGCAGCTACCGCCATTGGTGTGTGAATGTGTGTGTGAATGGGTGAATGAGAGGCCATTGTAAAGCGCTTTGATTGCCGCTAAGGTGGAAAAGCGCTATATAAGTGCAGTCCATTTACCATTTACTATTCCTCACTAGCTTTTCACAAAGCATCGTTTTTAGATGTGCAGACTGGAGCTATTTCACCAGGAGTGTTACCGCTTGTCCAGAGATGGCCACTTTGATACTAGCTAGCCTGATATCACAATGAAGAGAGAGACTAATTTAATTTCATACTATATACTTACTATAGTAGGCTATATAGCTACACACAGTGCATCTCGAAAGTGAAATAGTTGTGTATCATTAAATTGGATTTGTTGAGCAAGTGAAGACAGTGTGCGGGTGTTCCCGTTTCCTCAACATAATGTTGTTCCACCCAGCAGAAGTGCACAGACACACACACATCCTCTTGGTCCTCAATGAGTAATCCTGCTATGTAAATCCCCTCCATGTGAGGGCTGTGAGTGATGTGAAAACAGAAGTGTCTGCTATTTGCATTTCGGTCTCAGCTCTGAAAGAGGTCCTGTGTTCTGTGGTGATACTAACATCGCTGTAGTTTCACTATCATGGCAATGTTGCAAGCAGCTATTCTCATTTGATTACAATTGACAGAGCTCACATATAGTGTTGGGACTTTCTTTGGAATATTAAGAGACTGTATTCCAGGATTAACCAGTGAGCGTGTTACCAAGAGGGCTATGGGAAGACCCGATGAGAAATGACTGACAGTAAATGGTAAATGGACTGCACTTATATAGTGCTTTGACATGTGGACAGTCGGACCTGGGATTCAAACCACTGACCTTTCGATTAATGAACAACCCGCTCTACCAACTGAGCTACAGCCGACAGTAGTCATCAACATTGGAAATACCGGCATAACATACTTCCAGCCAACACAAGTCTTGCTTGGGTACACCTGGACATGGATAAACTAACACTGTAGCAGCTTTTAGAGGTCGGTATAGAGGGTTTTCAAGGCCCATCATCAGTTAGCCATGTTGGAGGTTTTAGGCTACTGAATGTAGATGGCTATACTTAGATTTTTAATCTATTTAGCTACTGTAGTTAGCATTATGCTAAGCTTAAACGTCCAACATGGGCAGCTGTGAAAACGGATGGAGCACTCTTCTCTTGTAGCGTTTGTCGTCTTGTCACATGCGCTGTAGATCCCACACAGAAGTGTGTCGTATTCTCTTAATCAATGAAATAAAGCACCCGCACTCACGAGATAGACAATGGTCAATGGTCTTCATCAGCATAGTATGCTGATGAAGGCTAAAGGCCGAAACGTTCATTCCTGCCCATTAAAGTTTTGAAGACCATTGTCTATCTCGTGAGTGCCGGTGGTTTCCTTCATTTATTATAGCACTTGACCCTCACCCGTGACTGCTCCAGATTAATTTGGAGTTGTGCGCACTCATATGCTTTTTTTGTATTCTCTTGGTGCATTTGTTTGTGGTCGGACATGGCAAGTCACAAGTGGCAAAATACCTACCTCCGACCTGTGTGCATTCGAGCTATAGCGAATGATATGATGATGATATGATATGATATTGACGTCAGACAGCAACTGGGGGCTGAGAAACATATCCGAATTTGCGACGAGGAAGTGTGAGTTCAAGCAGCGTTTTATTTAATCATTCCTAGTAGCAAGTCGCAATTTGCCACCTCCCAGTTATAAACGAACGCACCCTTAATCCCCCTCTCTCTCCTCAGACGGGCCCTACAACCTGACCGTTAACTCCGGCCAGGGCCTGAGAACAGGCGGCGTCTTCACCGTCAACCCCGGGGAGCTGGTCTCCTTCGACTGCCTGGCCGACTCCAACCCGCCCAACATCTGCGAGTGGATCTCCAAGAGCAGCAACGCCAGCGAGGTCATCGGCGTGGGGCCGCGTCTCCGGGTGCAGCGCTACCGGCTGGCGCAGGCGGAGGACTTCCTGTGCCGCGCCTTCAACAACGTCACCCAGAAACACGACCAGACCCAGTTCACCCTGGTGGTGGCCAGTCTGGGAATAGGTGGGCGGAGACACACGCGTGCGTGCGCGCGCACACACACACACACACACACACACACACACACACACACACACACACACACACACACACACACACACACACACACACCGGTTCAGATCTACACACTCTCTGTCAGTGAATCCCCAAATAATAAATGCCAAAAAACAGGAAGCTACCATATATGGGCTGGAGAAGAGAAAGCTGGATAAAGGTTGAGACAGAATGTACATCTGAAACCTACAAGTGGAATCTCCTCACACTCTTTGTTTTGATTGAGACTCCTACAGGAGGTTGACGCTTTATCAGAGAACTAGCTGATCTTACCAGGTGAAGTCTATGAGGAAACCTGGTGCCATGAATATGACTGTAATACCCCCCCCCCCCAGAGTTGCCAGGTAGCCATCTCTTTGTCCTAGTGTGTTAAAGTCCAATGGCTCTATATTGGAGAGCAAACAATGGATAACATCTGTTCTGACCGTTGACTGAGTTTTATAGCATGTGGGGTTTCTGTGTGTAGAGCAACACAGATATGTACTCTCTGTCTCGTGGGAAAAAGAAACAGAATGTTAGCTGCATAAGCGATATCACTCGAGAGGGAGGGCTGTTATACTGAACATCAGCACGGCTGTGATTCGATCATAGGTACGAGGCCTCCAAGATAATTGGTATTCCATCATTCGTCATTAGCTGCACATAGTTAGCTAGCTGTGCAATGGAGTGATAGTTAAAAGTCCCAGTGCTGTTACACACTACATCAACACTCCTGGAATGCCTCTTGTCCAATCAAATTACTTGGTCGGAACTAGCTGTTATATAATATGCAACAAATGAAACCGTCTAATAACACAGTATATCTGTGAATGATCAGTCTGATGTCCAACAGGTCACTTTGGCCCATTGATCGAGCTAGAACCCTAAGACCGTGTTTATCTTTAACCGTTTAGATTTGACTGACTGAATGTCGAGTTCTTCTTCTGTGGTTCCAGGGAAGGAGATGCACACTCAGGAGAGCGGCTCCGTGTCTCCCCAGGTGGCCATTATGGTGGTCTGCTCCCTATTCATCATCGCATGTATGCTGCTGGTCTTCATCAGGAGGACCTGTCATCCCAAAAGAGGTGAGAGGTCATCCTGACTGACAGCTTACCTTTGTAGCAGAGGTGGTTCGAGGGCTGACTGCGCTCATAGGAATACCGACTCCATGTCCATTTTTAAATCCCACCTGAAAACCCACCTTTTTAGACAGGCCTATTCACTGTGATTGTTGATGTTGTGCCGGTGCTGTGCGTGGAGGTTAGCCCCACCAGGTGTAATTGGTATCGCTCCACCTCCCTCACAAGCTCCGGCTCCTTCCCCCCCAGCGAGGTCACGTTCCATGTCCCCAGAGCCAGCCTCTGCCGCTCGGGTCCGGTCCGTCGGTGCCCACCGCTTTCACTGCCACCTAGTTGGCAGCGCACCCGACCCCGACAGTTCCTCCCGTGGGTGGTGGGTCCGAGGGACGGAGGAGATGGTGCTTCCACGTAGCTCTTTTGGGCTGGGCCCGGCCGGGCTCCATGGTAAGCCCGGCCACCAGCCGCTCGCAGGCGGGCCCTCCGTCTGGGCCTGGCTCAAGACGAGGGCCCCGGGCTTCCTCCGGGCCTGGTCTCTCTTCCTCTTAGGTCTTGGTCCACCTGACCAGAAAGGCACCTTATATATAAAATGTATTATTATTATTATTATTATTATTATTATTATTATTATTATACTAGCTCATATGAGGAGAAACTCTGTGTTCGGACCTAGTCTGCCATTCAGAAAGCACACACTCATCATGCTAAATGATGCAATTTGTTATCTAACTGTAAACATAAATAGTTTGTATTATTGTATTTGAGGAAAATGAAAACATTCTTATATGGTCTCTCTTTACAGTACTCATGAACATCTACAAGAGGTACGATCATTATTATATTTCACTGCATTTTGCATAACTTATTATAGGCTACTTCAGTTAATAATATTAATTATAATATATTAAGTATGCAAATGAACCCTGTATGCAAATGAAGGAGTTTTAATTATTAACCGATTCATTTGCATCACCTGCAGACCTTTAACAGAACAGAAGCGCCCCCATCGCTCAGGTGAGCTAACGTCTCCACCTATAACATTTACACCCTAGCTACGTACCCAGCTAACCTGCCTGTTGTGAAGCTGTACTGTTTACCTAGCCTGTGTCAATAATACCCCTCATAATCCCTCCGTCAACATAGATCAACTACAGTAGCCTCATCAGAGCTTGTTTGCCCAGTTAAGACAAGGCACCTTAGCTGTGTTCCAGTTGGGTACTTGTGTGGCTAAGCTAAGGAGTTTTAATTGCTAACCGTGGGTCTAGCTTCTGTCTAGGGAGGCACTACTCTTTGTATGTGGTTGTGACTCTCCCGAAACCGGATATACAGTAGACAATATCAGTAAGAAAACAAACATGGCTGACAGAAACCAGGAAGAGTTGACGGCATCCATAACAAACATGCATGGGTTTAGAGGTGCTTGATGAAGCTTCATGATACCAACAATAAAAGCATGTACGTTTCCATAGTAACTACCAGTTATTAGGCTATTAACCATCAGCAAAATACCACCTTCAGGTCATGAGGATGCAACTGAAGATTTTGGCATTTACGAGTTCGTCTCAATACCTGGGAAAATGGAATTGACGCTGGTATGTTGCATGTCTTACTCTATAACCCAATGTTATGAACTGAAGAAATAATCGCTATTAATCACCATTTTCTACCGGAAAATATGTCTGATAATAATAATAATAGTAATAATAATAATAGTATAATAATAATACATATTCTATTTGTCCTGCTTTTTGTTTAAATGTCTATAATGACTTGCTTTTTGTTTTAACGCTTTTAATTTGTCCTGCCTTTTGTTTTAAATGTCTATAATGTCTTGCTTTTTGTTTGAATGCTTTTAATGTCTCATGTAAAGCACCTTGAATTGCCCTGTGGCTGAAATGTGCTATATAAATAAACTTGCCTTGCCTTGCCTTGATATCCGGTGTTTTCACAGGCATCAAGCAGCAGGTCTCTTGCCCATCTGGAGTCCGTCCAGGATCTGCACACCACCATCTATGATGTCATCAGGCACATCCCCGACGGCACGCCCACTCAGAGTTTGCTAAAGTGAACCACAGTAAGAGGAACCATGACTCCCGAGGAACCATGACTCGAGAACCATGACTCCAGAGGAACCATGACTCCAGAGGAACCATGAGTCCAGTCTGGAGGTGGACATGCCGGTGTAGACTCTATCTTATCTAAATAATGAGATCTGGATCTCATTATTCCACACAGAGACTTAGCATACATATATGAGGTTTCATCTCCCGATCAGGTATTCTCCTCAGAACATCACGTCGTAAACATCACGTCGTAAACATCACGTCGTAAACATCACGTCGTAAGCACTTTCCTGGAACCAACTGGATCTTTTACTATTCATCAGTAGATGTGGTGGCTTTAATGTGTGAAATCAGATGAGATGTATTCAGATTAGCTTTACTGATGGCGTCATATATGAGAGAACTTTTATTATGGACACGATGTTACGGTTGAGGTTTGGGTTATGTTATGAATTTCGTAAGGCAAATATGCGTTTTCACAATTTCCAGGAACAAAGGATATAATTTGTAAACACAGGCTGCGTGCGGAATGAGAGGTGTTGGAGTGAGTGACGTCTTTAGCCTAATGGATTTATGATCCCCTGAGGCGTCTGGCACCCATCCCACATCCTGCTTACTATTTCAAATATTTATTTAGTTTAAAGTAAAAGGGTTTTCTTTGCGATCATGTTAGAATTTCTAATTATATTCAATGTGCTTTTTTCAGCTCTCCCTGAGAGACAAACATAGGCAACTCCATTTTGTGTTTTTTTGTGTGTTTTTTTGCACGTGGGTGAGTAGTTCTACTATGTAACGTATTCTGTATGACATTATGAAGGTGATGATATATGATTTGAAACGTGTATACAATACACTTTAAACTGCACTGCTGTTTCCTCAAAACTATTCTGTAATTTTGAATTTGTTATTAGTCTATTTATTTCCATGTAAAATGTTTGTCCTCTTTTTCTAAATGTAACAATTTGTCATCTTTAATCTTAGTACTGATATTGAAGTAAGACTTGCATCCTACAGTTTCCATTCACAGAGGTGTACTTTTTGTATTTGAATAAAGATTTACAACAATTTTGGCAAAATGGCTGATGTTAATGACAAAAAACGTTTGTTGAAACCGTTTTTGAAACTACTGTAAAAGTCTGTCCTTGATTCTCCTAATGTTGAACGCTGCTCTGTTTTGTTGTGTGACTGATCTGGCAGGAGTGAACAACAGACGGAGGGTTCAGCATGTGACAGTGTGCCCTCCACCTGCTCACGCTGACTTAGTCACGAATAGCCTTTGTGTGTGTGTGTGTGTGTGTGTGTGTGTGTGTGTGTGTGTGAGTGAGTGAGAGAGAGAGAGAAAGAGAGAGAATGAGAGAGAGAGCTGCAGTGGATGGGGCCTGGAACAGCCTTACCCTGGCAAAAGCCCCATCGCACTCCCTAACTCTGAGCTGACTGAGGAAACAACCAGTTTGCCTGTAGCCTACTGAAGCAGTTTGTTTGCATGAAGCATCCTGTGTCACAACACTGGTCTGCATGCAAAGCAGTGCCCCTTCCTCCAGTCTAAACCTAGGTCTAATTATAGTGTGTGACCATACAGTGTATTTTGGTGGTGGCTCTGGTAGAGGTAACATTCTATTCCATCTCACTGTGTGCTTTAAAGGTACCCAACGAAACGTGAATCAAAACAATCCATTCTTTGTTTATTTTCGAAATTCCTCGATTATATGGTTCCTTGTAGTCTAATAAACATGTTGAATCACTTGTCTTTCCTACCTTGTAATTTCTTCGCAAAAGGATATTTAGCTAATATTTTGAAAACAACAAAGATGTGTGAAACGTCCCTATTATGTGCTCTGCTTATTGACGCAATGACGTAGTATGCGATTTTCGGGGACCACCTTCTCAAATTTGCTCTAGAGCGCATACTAGTGGTCAAAAACTACATTGGGTACCTTTAAGGGAGGAAACACAGTGTGTGACTGCCTGGCCGTACCGCAGGCCCACAGTACCGGAGCCTGCTCCCTGTCTGAGAGGAGGCACTGACCTCTCCTTCATTTGACAGGGAAATAGATGAAGGTGTTGTTGTTTTCAGGAACTAGAGCCTGGGCTGTTTTTAACCGGGCTGTAGCCACCAGATGCACACCAAACCGATGTGCTTACCAAAACAAAGAGAAAGAGTATGTTTCTAAAAAGGATCAATGAGTTAATGACTTGGGTTTTAGGTTCATAAGGAAATTTGGAGAGGGTGAGCCACACAAATTCCTAGGGATGCAGATCTCTGATGACCTGACCTGGACACACAACACAGAGGCCATCCTAAAGAAGGCACAACACCGCCTCTACTTTCTGAGGTGCCTGTGGAGATGGGGCACGAGCACACAAGGGTCTCCGGGCAGGCTTGCCGTCGCAGTGAATGAATGAATGAATGAATGAATGAATTCTTCATTTTTAAGACATTAACAGTGTACAATTAATATTAAGCTTGTAAAACAAGGAGAGATGTTTTTCACCAAACAACAAATGCATAAAAGACATGAACCTGTGCCGATTAACATACAAAATATTGTTTTTTAAGACAATTTACCAAGCTGTACCATTGGTGTAATTCCCGCCACCACCCCTGGGTGGACCAACTACCTCCAGTCCAGGGAACCGAGCAGTGTGCATGACCCTGCCCCCGCTCGCTATTGTGTCTCAACTCCTCCCCCTATTCTACCCATGATCTATTGTGTCATGTGGAAGCAGTACAAGGAGGAAGCCTGGGGAGAGTTGCCAGGCAGAAGAGGTGGAATGACGACCAGAAGGGGAGGGGGTATCACAGGGTACGGAAGTCAGTTATAGTGAAGAACTAGGAGGGAGGAAGTCGTCATGGCTAGACTCAGGTTCGATCACACGGGACAGAACAGCACCTTGTTTGTACTGGGGAAAAGGGGGAGTGGTACATGTGGGCACTGTGGAGCTGCAGAAAACACTGAACATGTTCTGTTGCACTGTCCCACCTATGAGGAAGAGAGAGAGACTCCGGGATAAGGTCAGAGAAGCAGGACGGGAATGGACTTTGAGGGGTTTACTGGGCACGGAGGGGGAGGGGGTAGGAATCTGCAGGAAGGCTCTATTTACTTTCTTGGGTGACACACGGTTGTGGGGCAGACTAGTCTGTGAGCACTAGGATGATGACATGATGATGCACACTCTTGTACAGTAGGTGGCGGTATGCACCTTTAAGCTGTTTGCGATCCGCCATAAACCCAAGGAAGAAGAAGAAGACTTCTGCGTCGATCAATCGTCTCTATGCCTACATTTCCCACATTACATTGCGTTCGCTAATCACGTGACGCATTCTAACATGGCCTTCCTGAAGAGGAGCTAAACGCTGAGGAATTGAGAGCTAACCCTTTCATCTCAGTTTAACTCTCTACACATCACACGAAGCTTTCCGTCCTAATGCAGAAGATCAAGTCCCTTATGGCCCGTCAGGTAAGGGATAAGTATTCGCATATCCACTTGCTTATCAGACAAGTGACAGCTGTAGCTACGTGTGCTAGCAAGCTAACATTAGCTAGCTAGCTAGCCTGCTGCTAGCCAGTTTGACAGGTGGCAGATCATCGCATGACAGATCACATACTAAAAACCCAGAATAACAATAAACACTATTGTAGCGACTTCTAAACAAAACAATACAGGGTCGCTGAGAGGCTTAGATGGACTCGTTGCTGTTTGACTCGTTTGAGAGATCCATGTCCAGACGAAATGACGTTTAAGGTTTTATTAAATCAAACTAAATAGCACTTCAACTTATGAGGAAGAGAACACTATTAAACTAAACTGAAAGAAATGAATGAAAACGTAAATATGACGGTCAACAGAAAATATCCCGAGCCAACTAACCCCCCCTCTCTCTGTCTACCTGTTCTAGGCCCTCCCTCCAGTTATGTAGGTAGAACCACACCCTGTAGGTAGAACCCCACCCTGTAGGTAGAACCACACCCTGTAGGTAGAACCCCACCCTGTAGGTAGAACCACACCCTGTAGGTAGAACCACACCCTGTAGGTAGAACCCCACCCTGTAGGTAGAACCACACCCTGTAGGTAGAACCCCACCCTGTAGGTAGAACCCCACCCTGTAGGTAGAACCACACCCTGTAGGTAGAACCACACCCTGTAGGTAGACACACCCACACAACAATTAGAGGAACCCAATGACAAAATAATAGACAATAAACAAAGGCAGTTATGCAGGCTCATAAACAATAAACCAAATATAAACACACAAACAAAATAAACATTATGGCTCCTACAAACACTGATCGAAATGTAATCACATTCAATGACGTTACATGCACTACTAGCTAGCAGATAACATTATAGCTAGACGTCGTACCCCACTGAGCAAAGACACGTCTAAAAGACGTCTTTTAGATGTCTTTTTTGTCTTTTCCGGACGTCCAAAGACATCCAATTAGGAGCCAGAATGAAAGTTTTTTTTAGTCGTTCAGATATTGAACCCGTTCTGCACGTCCACAGACGTCTTAGAGGGGTCCAAGCCAGACGTGTGAATATTGAGGGGTCCAGCAGACGAACACACGGGGTTCAGGACGGACGGACGTTATTAAGACCTGGTTGATTGATTGATTGATTGATCTGGACGTCTCCCTGACGTTGCGTGTTTGCTGGGACACGCTAGCAGCATTCCAGTGATTGTGAAGTTTAAAACAGACGCTCATAGATTTCCACTTCGGGGCACATGGGTAGGGAAGTTGCCTATCTCTTTCACAAATCTTTTCTAGAGACATACCGTATACCTGTATCCTGTTACAGAGCAGCTATGTGGCATTGTCACATTCACAGCTTGCTATACACTGACTTCTGCTGTCAGTTCATCCCAGCTACTAATTCATCCAGCTTTGTTTTGGTTAGTTATACTGTAATTCTTAACTTTGAAAATCCAGGGCCGGGGTCCAGTTGCTCCATTCAGACTCATTTTTGCATCTGTTTTGTTTTAACAGGGGCTGAAAAGTCCTCAAGAGAGCATGGCGGACCTCAGTCCTGTCGAGAACTTCAGGATCCCAAGCAAGGTAACATTACTGTACTGTTCTGCAAACAACTAGAATAATTGCTGTTGTGGAAAATATTCTTATTGTAAGAGTAGGTAGCAATACACACTGTAAGCTGAGAATGGATTGCTCCCTATCTACTGTAATCCCTCTAGAAATCGAGGGGTGATCGCTACAGAGACTGTACCCAATACACAGTAAGATAAAGCAAATAGGACAGCGTCAACAAGTATCTTCCTTTGGTTTTCCTAGCAAAGGCAACCTATATGTCAGAAAAGCAGAATATAAGAGCATTCAATTATGAATCATGATGTGATTGAATGCACATTAGGACTTGTGACTGCCCTGCTGATCCTGGAGATATTTGACATTGTGCTGCTATCTCGCTGGGACTCTGTCTGGCTTCAGCTCCGGGGCTGGTAAATCATAACTGTAAATCAGGTCACAGGCAGTAGCACAATGCACACTTTGTAGAAAAGATCGAGGCTGCTCAACTCAGCCTAGCGACACACTTGGCCTCAAGGACCAGCCATCTTGATAATGATGTATAAGAAAAGCTTTTTACCTGGAAACTTCAAAGAGATTACCCAAAGCAAAACACTGGAGTTCTCATGTAGTCGGTGCGTTTGTTTCAGGCGAACAGGTCAATTTTTCATATATATTATATGCGGTCTTGGGCTGTTGAGCACCAAAGTCTTGTTTTTTGTAAACTTGGTTGAGACGATGATGTATAGTTTTTTGGAAGTGGAGAACCAACCTATTATTTAGAAAATGCAATCAGTCACAGTTAGCCACAAGAGCATTTGTCACTAGCCACTTGTGCGAATTCAAGTCAAGAGAGAATAAGGTTTATTTGCCATGTGTAGCGAGTACGGGTACAGGTACGTTGGAATCCTTGTAATCGCTTGTCCTTCCAGTATCTTATCAGTGCTAATCAGCTCCTCATTCCAGTCCTGGGTACTCAGCTAGACACTGGGGGAAGGGGGGTTGTCAGCAAGGTCAGGGGAGCGGGATTGAGAGACTGGGGCAGAACCAGTCGTGCGTGGCGGGGTGGGGGGGACTAACGGTCCAGGCAGAGGGGGGGGGGGGGGGGAGATAATGGGTCGTGAGGTGGGGGTCTGACCAGGGGGCGTCTTCAGGGTCAGTCTACTGCAGCTGTTGACTGTTGAGTTTGCGGACCGCGTCAGGAAAGAAGCTGTTGTGGAACCTCTCCTTCGCGGTTCCTGATGCTCAGCCATCTTCCATCTCTCCAGCGAGATGGTGAGAGCAGGTGGTAGCTGGGGTGGTTGGTGTTTTTTGTGATGGAGATGGCTGCGGCAGCCTTGATTGTAGAGATCCTCGATGGCTGGGAGCTCCACACCCGTGATCTTCTGCGCTGTCTTCACCACCCTCTGAATGGCGTGCCTGGACCTGTACCAGTCATGGGCGGCGGTGTTGCCATACCAGTCTGTGATGCCTCCAGAGGGCTTGGGGCGAGGGAACAGCAAAATAACTATGATTCACTACTATGTTAGAGTCACTCTCTTTAAGGGCTGCACTGTGGCGGCGAGCTTTCCTTGATCTTCCAATCGAGCATGGCTCTGAAGAACCTGGAATTGGTCCCACGCCATTTATTTCTAATAGTGTGTGTGTGTGTGTGTGTGTGTGTGTGTGTGTGTGTGTGTGTGTGTGTGTGTGTGTGTGTGTGTGTGTGTGGGGGTGTGTGTGTGTGTGTGGGTGTGTGTGTGGGGTGATGCTGAGGCCGGTTAACTCAACCAGACATTTAATTTCCTCTGTTCCAAGGCGAGCTTGTTGTTGGCGGCTGCAAATTATTTTCTCCGAACTGCGCGGTTACACTCTGAAAGGTGCTGGCCTGAAAGGGATAGGTCTTTCATGGCTGCCAGTGTTTACTTTGGTTGTCATTATGTATTCCTTGAGAGTCCCTTTCAGTAGAAATCTTTTTTCCCTACAGCTTTCTTCCTCTTTTCGGCTATGGCTGACGGAGCTTCAGTTCTGTCATCTCATCCTTGAGTGTGTCGAAGGCAGGCAGAGCTAGAGAAATGTTTGAAGCCATCTGCTTTGTAGGCTATTCCCCAAGCATTAATATTGTTGTCTCAGTCAAGGTACTCCAGGAAAGAGCATTTCCTGTGAAAGAAACACACAAAAGACACAGAACTGCACAAACGCTGAGATTTAGCCTTTTTATAATGCAGAAAAAAGAAAAAGGTTAGCCATTAATTCTGCAGCTATCCACTCAAAAGCAGCTTTCAACTTGTCACCAATAAGAACATTTCTTCCTCCAGCACAACCACTTATAATAAAATCTAGTGCTACAAGTGCAATCACGATACAGTATGAGGCGTGCCTGTCTCTAAAGGACCTCCTTGCAGGTGACAGAGATCAAGTACTAATCTAGCGCAACCGAGTTACAGCACTAGGCGTGTCTCTCTATAGGACCTGCTTGCTGGGGTTTCTGATAGAGATCTGCCCGCGTGGACTAACTGGATGTACTGTAACCAAACACTCGCTATACGGGAGGCTATGTGCTTGTAGCTGGGCCCTCTGCTTTCTCAGGACTTCTAGACCAGTCGTTAGGCCCCCATAACTGAAGGCTGTTGGTAAGATGAACACACCTGTCTTTGTTTATATTTGGCCCCTAGTCTGTGTGTTTTGACAGTAATGATTCAATGTTAAAACCTCTGTCCTAGTTTATTGGATAAAAAAGTGACAACGTCTCGACCCGTGTGGGCCTTTGTCAGGTAATGTTTGCCACTGCCCCAGCCCCTTAAATAGGGTTCCCCCAATGGGGCAGTGACAAACATAAGGAGCTGGGGCAGTGACAAACATTACCTGACGAAGGCTCACACGGGTCGAAACGTTGTCACTTTTTTATCTAATAAACAGTCCTGTGGAGTAGCTGTGTGCGGACCTCAACCTTACTTCACCAGATGTCACTTTGTCCTGCACCAGCGTGGTGGATGTGCTTGGCATACATTTTATTTTATTTCAAAACCTCTTTTCTACCCTCTCTAACCCTGCACCTGTTCAAGGGAGTACTGTATGACTTGGCTTTGCTGCTGAGCTTAGTAGGGCGCCGAGTGTGTGTGCGTGTGTGCGTGGGTGTGTGCGTGCGTGTTACAGATAAAGTGCATGAGAAAGTGAGTGTGGGGTGAACATGCGTTCATATTCTCATGTTCCTTCAAACTGGGTTTTGGACAGTTAAGCTGTGTTCTGAATCGCTCCCTCGTTCCCTCACTCCCTATTCCCTATAAAGGGTTCACCATGTAGTGAACTACCTAGGGAACGGAGAAAATGTAGGGTACATGCACTGTTCCCTGCAAATCAAGGTGAATTGTGGGTAGTAAATAGTGGACTATATAGGGAACGAGAATTCCGTGGAGAATTCGGACACTACAAACAAAATGGCTGACGCCCTATATAGTGCACTATATAGTGAATAGGGAGCGATTCCGAACACAGCTTTAGTCTGACCATTCATCCCCCTCCGCTGTTGGAAGGAGCGTCCAGCAGAGGGCAGGAAAGAGGCTTGTTGCGTCTGACTGACGGATCCTGACGTCCAGTGAACGTCCAGATGAGTCCAGAGCAGTAAGGACAGCGTAGGAACAGTGGGCAGGCCAGGACGCCTCGGTAGAAGGGTGCGCTTGCAGCCGGCTGCAGGTCTAATGAAAGCAGGGGTTTGTTTGTTTTGTTTGACTTTGCAAGGCCCTCAGAGCGCCACAATGACTTCACACATTTTTAAAGTCGCACTGAAACGGACGTTTGAGATCATCTAACTTCCGTAGTTTGACGTATTTCCGACGCAACCAAGCTATGAGGGTGGGACATATGTTTATAGGAATTTGATTGGAACATTGACAAGTGGACGGGTTTTAAGAACTTTAGACAGATTCGATAGAAGGATAGCGTTGATTGACGGGTGGATGTCGTGAGATTATTGGCCTAAAATCTAAGGTACCTGTTGTCATCATTGCACGTGACCTACCGTTTTCCAGGAAGTAAGAAATTATATACTTTGATATAAGATTGCAACAAAAGTAGAATTTTGTAATTTCTTTGGCATACATCGTTGAATAGGTGAACACTATGACCAATTTTGTGAACCAAAATGGGACAGAATGCTTTTTTCATTTCAGTGCGACTTTAAGCTGTTCAGATGCTCCCGCCTGTCTGTCCGTGACTGTGTCCTTTCCTAGCATGCGATTTAGACCAATCAGAAGTAGCCAATACCGTTGCACACCAGCATAGGGCGGTTAAGGTTGCTTATAAACCGCTTACTTCACCACCTGTGTGATTTTATGTATCTAGACTCTTGGCATCCAAAGGAAGTTACAGAGGTGATGTTCTCTTCAATATTAATATGTTCAAGCAAAGCTCTAGCAATTCTATACAAATACAGTTTGGTTCTCTTCTTGGCTGGAGCGCAATAGCAAGGCCAGCCTTATAAACTGTCTGACTGTGATGAAGGAAGGCTACACCATTGGTTGAATTTTTCACACGTGATCAAGTTATGTGATTGGTGGGCCAGACTACCTACTAGTGTAACTTGGTACGACCAAGATGGTGGCGCGTGCACAACACTCAGGCTCAGTGTCTCTCCAGATTCGGACAATTAGCAGTCATTAGCAGGCATACCTGTTTTAAGTCTGTTCACTCGGAACAGCTTTGCATACTTATCATGCAAGAAATTGTGGATATTGGTTTATACAACTAAGGCAGATTTATCTGTGAGATAAATGGTCAATGCTGAGATGGTCCAGACACCAGGGGCTCTCACCCGGCTCCTCTGGACGCTGTCCTCACCAGCGTACGGTCTCACGGCAGTCCTCTGGACGCTGTCCTCACCAGCGTACGGTCTCACGGCAGTCCTCTGGACGCTGTCCTCACCAGCGTACGGTCTCACGGCAGTCCTCTGGACGCTGTCCTCACCAGCGTACGGTCTCACGGCAGTCCTCTGGACGCTGTCCTCACCAGCGTACGGTCTCACGGCAGTCCTCTGGACGCTGTCCTCACCAGCGTACGGTCTCACGGCAGTCCTCTGGACGCTGTCCTCACCAGCGTACGGTCTCAAGGCAGTCCTCTGGACGCTGTCCTCACCAGCGTACGGTCTCACGGCAGTCCTCTGGACGCTGTCCTCACCAGCGTACGGTCTCACGGCAGTCCTCTGGACGCTGTCCTCACCAGCGTACGGTCTCACGGCAGTCCTCTGGACGCTGTCCTCACCAGCGTACGGTCTCACGGCAGTCCTTCGAGCTCCAGGCGGATGTGTTGCTCACATCAGAGTTTTTGTTTGGCTGTTCACATTGAGGTCGCATTGCAAAACATCTAACATGTAGGCTATCTGACTCAGGGCCACATATGGGAGTGGCGCAAATCTGAAAAAATAAAATAAATAATAATAATCAAATTCTATGTTATTTGTGTTGCTTACACTGTCATGAAAATAAACCTGAGTCACATGAGCAGAAAAATGGATTTGGGCCACTTTTGAATGAGTGAATGAAGCCTTATGGATGGATGAGTTGTGACTGGATCACTCCTCACAAAAAAAAAAAAGTTTAATTAAAATAAAACTAAATTCCCACTGCCGTAGTGTTGAGTCACTTTAGGTGTAAATAAGATAACGTCTAGTTAGCAACCATAATTGTTAGCCAGGCTGGTTGCCAACATTGTTTGTGCCACTCTACTGTACTCACAGTACCGTACCTTTATATGGTCTTAGTTTAATTTCTTTCCGTGAAATGTGTGAGCACAGCCGTAATATTCATGTAGTAGTTTGTTGTGCACATTATCGGTCGAGCCATATAATGGGTTTTAACCTAGGCTGCGTTCCGAATCGCATACTACCCTACTATATAGTATGCCAAAACAGGATGTAGTATGTCCCAATACATAGTATGCCACATGCAGTATGGCAAAAATACCAGGATGTCCTACTACATCCGGTCGTATTTTGCAGTATGCAAGCCAGCAGGCTTTTCTGGCTATTCTGACCCACAATCCTGTGCGCAGCGGTAATGTGCGTCACATGTGCGAGTCATGACAGCTGTAGACGAATGTCGCGTTATGGACAGCGACAGATGTGAGCAAATTTCAAGGTGCAATGTTATGACAAGGTAGTATGTCCCAATTGGATGCCTACTGCTTGCAAAGTACGTACTTTCTAAGGGCAGCTGTAGTAGGTACTGGTAGTAAGAAGTAGAAGTATGCGATTCGGAACGCAGCCCTAGTCTTGTTTCATAAAGAGAGTCCATCTTTCTCTCTTAATTTCAGCTAGGATGAATGTAGTAAGGTAGAAGGTACTAAGGTAGAAGGTAGAAGGTAGTAAGGTAGAAGGTAGTAAGGTAGTAAGGTAGTAAGGTAGAAGGTACTAAGGTAGAAGGTGCTACACAGAGGAGAGGAAACTCCACAGGAAGCTGAGACTGAGATAAGTACAGTGTTTTGGTCTCCAGGAGCATGTACACACCTTCCTTAGCCAGCACTGCCACAGTCTACACTATCCTATACTAGTCTATACTATTCTCTTGCACCAATATTTTAGGCAATTATTTTAAAAATGGAGAGGAAAATGTGAGTCGGCAGACAAAATGCATCAAACTGCAAAAAATGTACCCATCTTTCCTGATCTTGTGAACAACGTATCGACTGTCACCCATTGACACTTTTGAAAGGTCTCAATGATATTGTGAACAATGGGTCTTTTAAGAATTGTTTTGGTCAAAGCTTTTTTCTAGAAAAATCTGACCGACCCTTCACCTCTCAACTACCATGTTCTACTTTTGTCTTTGTCAGTTATTTTACTCTCTGGCTCCTCCCCTGGACTGAAAAACATCAGAATCCACTCAATCCACTCATCAAAATGCTTCTCAGTGAAACAACTAGCCCTGATAGTTCTGATAGTCACAATAGGCTTAGAGTTCACTGAAGCCATTTAGTCAAGTTTATTATTTGTATAGCATATATTGTTCATACAACAAAGTAAATTCAAAGTGCTTTACAGAATGGTAGAAACAACAGATTGATTTGACAAGACATAATTAAAACAGATACTGTACTATAGGACATTGAGAGCAGTTTTATTTTTCTCTGAACGGTTGCATTATTTTGGGCTGTGCTCTCTTCTACCAGTAGGGGTCAGTCTTACCTAGGCTGCTTTCTACCTCAGCATTTAGTCAAGCAGAATCCAGAACAGTCTAGTCGTTGGGTCATTTGAATATTCTTCCTCCCTCTCCTTCAGAAAAGACGGTCTGATATAACCATATTTTTATAATATAAAAATATAAAAATATGTCCAGTTAGATCAGAGATATGATCTGATATAACATGTCCAGTTAGATCAGAGATATGATCTAATATAACATGTCAAGCAGTATGTTTTAACCTCTTCAGTCATGTTAGATCAGAGATATGACCTGATATAACATGTCAAGCGGTTTGTTCTTACCTATACAGTCATGTTAGATCAGAGATATGATCAGAGATGTGATCTAATATAACATGTCAAGCGGTATGTTTTAACCTCTTCAGTCATGTGAGATCAGAGATGGGCCTGATCTAAGGGAAGGACTCATTGTGGAGTAGTCAGCTGGGTCGGTCCCATTAGCCGTGATAAATATTCACATGAAGCCAATTGTTTGTCAACACTATGATCTCGTCGTCTCCAGAGACACAATGTGATCAAAGAGGATTGCTGGCATAAGATTAAAGAGCGATTTTACTGTGCAAATGATATACCCCCCACCATCCCTTCATCCCTTCATCCCTCCATCCCTCCTTCCCTCCATCCCTCCTTCCCTCCATCCCTCCATCCCTCCTTCCCTCCATCCCTCCATCCCTCCTTCCCTCCTTCCCTCCATCCCTCCATCCCTCATTCCCTCCATCCCTCCATCCCTCCTTCCCTCCATCCCTCCATCCCTCCTTCCCTCCTTCCCTCCATCCCTCCATCCCTCCATCCCGCTATCATCCTCCATCCCTCCATCCTTCTATCATCCTCCATCCCTCCTTCCCTCCATCACTCCATCCCTCCATCCCTCCATCATCCTCTATCCCTCCTTCCCTACATCCCTCTATCATCCTCCATCCCCCCATCCCTCCATCTCTCCTTCCCTCCATCCCTCCTTCCCTCTATCATCCTCCATCTCTCCTTCCCTCCATCCCTCCATCATCCTCCATCCCTCCATCCCTCTATCATCCTCCATCCCTCCTTCCCTCCATCCCTCATATCAAGTGTCTTTGTCCTCCAGTTGATTTGCTGCATTCAGTTAAAACTAGGGAAGCACCATGTATTAACACTAGAGATGCACCATGTATTAACACTAGAGATGCACCATGTATAAACACTAGGGAAGCACCATGTATTAACACTAGAGATGCACCATGTATTAACACTAGGGAAGCACCATGTATTAACACTAGAGATGCACCATGTATTAACACTAGGGAAGCACCATGTATTAACACTAGGGAAGCACCATGTATTAACACTAGGGAAGCACCATGTATTAACACTAGAGATGCACCATGTATTAACACTAGGGAAGCACCATGTATTAACACCCTAGAGATGCACCATGTATTAACACTAGGGAAGCACCATGTATTAACACTAGGGAAGCACCATGTATTAACACTAGAGATGCACCATGTATTAACACTAGAGATGCACCATGTATTAACACTAGAGATGCACCATGTATTAACACTAGAGATGCACCATGTATTAACACTAGGGAAGCACCATGTATTAACACTAGAGAAGCACCATGTATTAACACTAGGGAAGCACCATGTATTAACACTAGGGAAGAACCATGTATTAACACTAGGGAAGCACCATGTATTAACACTAGAGAAGCACCATGTATTAACACTAGGGAAGCACCATGTATTAACACTAGAGATGCACCATGTATTAACACTAGAGATGCACCATGTATTAACACTAGGGAAGCACCATGTATTAACACTAGGGAAGCACCATGTATTAACACTAGAGATGCACCATGTATTAACACTAGAGATGCACCATGTATTAACACTAGGGAAGCACCATGTATTAACACTAGGGAAGCACCATGTATTAACACTAGGGAAGCACCATGTATTAACACTAGGGAAGCACCATGTATTAACACTAGGGAAGCACCATGTATTAACACTAGAGATGCACCATGTATTAACACTAGGGAAGCACCATGTATAAACACTAGGGAAGCACCATGTATTAACACTAGAGAAGCACCATGTATTAACACTAGGGAAGCACCATGTATTAACACTAGGGAAGCACCATGTATTAACACTAGGGAAGCACCATGTATTAACACTAGGGAAGCACCATGTATTAACACTAGGGAAGCACCATGTATTAACACTAGAGATGCACCATGTATTAACACTAGGGAAGCACCATGTATTAACACTAGGGAAGCACCATGTATTAACACTAGGGAAGCACCATGTATTAACACTAGGGAAGCACCATGTATTAACACTAGGGAAGCACCATGTATTAACACTAGGGAAGCACCATGTATTAACACTAGAGATGCACCATGTATTAACACTAGGGAAGCACCATGTATTAACACTAGGGAAGCACCATGTATTAACACTAGGGAAGCACCATGTATTAACACTAGAGATGCACCATGTATTAACACTAGGGAAGCACCATGTATTAACACTAGAGATGCACCATGTATTAACACTAGAGATGCACCATGTATTAACACTAGAGATGCACCATGTATTAACACTAGGGAAGCACCATGTATTGGTAATCCTATATCGGGCGAAATTGGCCGGTTTTTTTATATATCGGGCCGAAATGAACAACCGATAATTATTTCTGTCCAGTTGGTGTTGTGTGTTGTTTTGGAGAGAAAACAATGCAGTAAATCTATGATTTATCGGCTTTTCCAAATGTTTTGGAAATGGAGACAGTGTTTACATGTGTTTTTCAGTATGTATAACATTTGATTATCATAGAAACCTTTTTTTATACAGATCATATCGACATCGGTAAATATCGCTTATCGGCCATGACAGCAAGGTTAATATCCGTTATCAGTATCGGCCAAAATGTTCATATCGGTGTGTCCCTAATTAACACCTCATCTTCAGGTGCATTGTGGGAAGAGCTCACAGCACGGGGGGAATAGGGTCTCAATGTAAAATGCATGTCTCCTTCAAAAACAACCCCAGATACACTGATGAAGGACCGTCACGCTGATAAAGACATATGTTGGTCGCAACGCATTATCAGTTTAAATAGCCTATATATTGCCATGTAAAATAAAAGCATTTTAATTTTTGCACAAGCCCTACAGTGTGCCTTGGATAGTTTTTGACGGAGTCTTGTGGATTGAGAGACCATATTCCACTCATGCAGTAATGATTTCACAAGATGGAGTAAGTTGCTGTGGTTATTGTTTGGGTGGTAAGGGGCTCTCTTGAGACGAGAGAGAGGGGTTTGTTTGGTCTGAGGAGCAGAGAGGCGGGAAAACATTGTTCAGCCCACATGTAACTTCTAACAGGCAAGGAGATGAATCCTTCACCTGGACCACTTGGTTCTCTTGAAGATGTGTTTATGATTTTGACTGAGAGGGAGAAAGAAAAGAGAGACAGGAGGATAGTTCAAATCACATCCCATAATTTGCAAGTCAACCTTTTATCTGTCTTTTTGATCCTCTCCACCGGTGAGCAGTGACTCATCCTCTGCATCCCTCCCGCCCACTCCTCCTCTCTCTCTCTCCCTCCCTCCCTCTCTCCCTCCCTCCCTCACTCATCCTCCCTCCCTCATCCTCCCCCTCCCTCTCTCCCTCCCTCCCTCACTCATCCTCCCTCCCTCATCCTCCCCCTCCCTCCCTCCATCAACCTCCCCATTCCTCCCACCCACTCCTCTCTCTCTCTCTCCCTCCCTCCCTCCCTCCCTCCCTCCTCATCCCTCATCTCACACACACACACACACACACACACACACACACACACACACACACACACACACACACACACACACACACACACACACACACACAGAGAGGCTGTTCTTCTCTCCTGTACCAGCCTCAAACCTGGCAGAGCACAGCGGGCAGTCACGCACGGTGACAGACGTGTCCGTCCCCAGACGTCTGTGTTCCAGTGGGCGCTTCTTAAAGATGCTATTCTCCCTCGGGGAGACGTGTGCGCTTCTAACGAGGGTTCAGCTCAACTCAAGGTGCCGCCAAGTTGATGTGTCGCACCACAATCATCCGTGCGGTGCGGATAGGGGATAAGATGGGGAATGGAGCTGTCATCCGTCCCCCTGTCCCTAAGATGAGATGAGAAGATAAGATGCAGTTTAATAACCCCCGATGGCGGGGGAGGGGAGGGGGGGCAGGGTGGGACATGTTTGCTGTGTTTGATATACTTGTTATTGACCGTATTTGCAAACGGAAAATCAATAATATTGTTGGGGGAAATTTGGGAGCGAGAGAAGGTGTAGAATAGGTCAGAGTAAAGAATATACATAGAAGTGTCAACATATGCAGTATGTTTAAAACACAGAATATACATACGATCTGTATAAAATATACCTACAATAGTAAAAGTAGTAAAGTGTAGTACAGCGTGTTAGGAGAGAGGTGGGCGGGGGGGGGGGGGGGGGACGTAAATGAACGTTTGAACTCTGATTTGCACCTGAGTGGGAGGAGCCTGTGGCTGAAGGTGCTCCCCATCTGCCTCAGCTCGTCATAAGCAGGCCTATTGTACCAGAATCAGACGATTCCTTATCGCCAAGAATCTGAAGATTCATTTTCGCCAAGTAGGTTTGTTGTAACGAGTCATTTGTCTTGGTCTGTCTGGTGCATGGGACTATAAACATAGTGCAAGACAGGACAATCTAAAATACTATAACGCTGGCAACAATAAGTGGCAAATACAATAATATACATGTATTTCTGTGAACCACCATGATGGCTGCCGCTGGCGGGCCGGTCTGTTGAATCTATCGCGTCGGTGACAAAACCAACTGGACGGTATATTTCCTCTAAAAGAAGAACAAGCAACTGTACTTAAAGCTTTTGTTGATAAAGATGTTTGCCATACTTTCAACAGGATTTGGTAAAAGTTCATTTTACCAACTGGTCCTGCTGGTTGCAAAGAGATTCAAGATTTCTTTAGATTCAAGATTTCTTTGTTGTTACGTCCTTCGTACGTAAGCAGGGCTGAAAATGAACACCTGCCAAATGCAGGTAAAATTTCCAATTGGCGACTAGATTTCGGAAGGCTATCTGAAAAAAAATAAAATAATACTTGGCCGATAGATTTTTTCATCTACAGTCCCCTGGGCAGGTGACTCAACGTGAGCCCAAAAGTTGATTTTCACCCCTGTACAGAAGTATAAGGGAATAAAATGCTTGGGATCTGGCTTCTCAGCCTGGGATCAACAACAGAATAATAATTCTCAAACATAGTAATAAAGTATGGTGTGTGTAAAGTGTAGGTAGATGAAAAGAGCAAATCTGCATTGTTTGCATGTTAGTGTGTGTTTGTGTGTGTTAGTGTGTGTTAGTGTATGTTAGTGTGTGTTTGTGTGTGTTAGTTTTGATTTGATTTGATTCGATGAGTGTGTGTTTGTGTGTGTTAGTGTGTGTTTGTTTGTGTGTGTTAGTGTGTGTTAGTGTGTGTTAGTGTGTGTTTGTGTGTGTTTGTGTGTGTTTGTGTGTGTTTGTGTGTGTTTGTGTGTGTTTGTGTGTGTTTGTGTGTGTTAGTGTGTGTTTGTGTGTGTTAGTGTGTGTTTTTGTGTGTTAGTGTGTGTTAGTGTGTGTTAGTGTGTGTTAGTGTGTGTTTGTGTGTGTTAGTGTGTTAGTGTGTGTTAGTGTGTGTTAGTGTGTGTTAGTGTGTGCGCAGTCTGAGTCTACACAGTGTGAGTGTGACTGTCTCAGGTAGGGCTGGGTAAAAAAAAAATTTGATTAATCGATTCATGAATCCCAAAATCGATCTTTTATTTAATGAATGAATGAATAAATGAAGGAATGAATAGTTCATTAATTCATTCAATGATTCATTAAATCACTCATTCATTCATTTTTGGAAATCACTATCGATACCCAGCCCTAGTATTGATGTGTTGCATAACTTGGCAGTCATGTTATTAAGGTTACAGCAAAAAAAACAACTTTATTTGATATTCGATATTGAATCGAATCGAATCTTGATAATCGATTCTGAACCTTGTGAATCGGAATCGAATCGATTCTTGAAATTGGAATCGATACCCAGTCCTAGTCTCAGGCAGTTAGTGTCCATTGTTCAAGAGCCTGGTGTGAAAAGCTGTCCTGGACCCTGAATCTCGGGGCCCTGAGGCTGCGATACCATTGGCCAGACGGCAGCAGCAGAAACAGGCCATGATTGGGGTGGCTAGGGGTCATCGATGATCCCGCTGGCTTTACCGGCTCTCCGACCGCTCTATCCACGGACGCGCTGGGCGGACCGCGCTACCCTCTGCGGCGCTCTGCGGTTGAGGGCAGAGCAAAGCATCTGCAGTTGTGATTGAGGGCAGAACGAATCACGGCGCAGAGTGAAAACTCACATTGCTTTGTTCTGATTGGTTGTAAATCAAAACAATTGCGTCTAGGGGCCATTTTGGTCTGACTGTTGATAACGCCCCTTGCAAATCCAAAATGGATGCCTGTCCAGGGCGGAACCTAGTCGTAGGCCTATTTTAGTGCTTTTTATGTGGATTTGAATTGAAATGCAATCTTACTGGTGGTGGGTAGTAGTAGCCTATAGAGTTTGTATGGAGTAGCTTAATGATCCAGAGATTTGCAAACAGATCCTGTATAACGTGATTGTGAAAAGTAGGGTAATTTGATAGTGTTAGCCATACTGTGCTTTGGCCTCAAGGTTATCAAGCAGAGAGTGTTAGCCAGGCTACCCCTCCACTCCTGCTGTGGTATCGACGTGCTTCATTAGGGCCCATGAACACGGCTTCTACTGGGACACCGGCTTCAAATAGTTAATCTGCCGACTTGCAGCAGCGATAAGCCAACTGGACGCCCTGAGAAGAATCAATAATGGCTCTGTTGGTTCCCAGAGATATTCTAGAGAGACTCATTCCCTCTCTCTCTCTCTCTCTCTCTCTCTTTCTCTCTTTCTCTGTCTCCCTCCATTTCTCTCAAAGCTGTGTACACCCACCAGGGGCAAAACGAGATGTTGGGCTAGTAACCCTTTGCTGTATTATGCCCTTGAGAGGCCCTCACGGCCTTGATGGGTTTAGAATGAAGCCATCTGTATGGCTGCTTAATCTGTGATGGAACGTGGCTGTTGGTTAGTGGTGAAACGAGGACCTGAATTGTCTCTGACTCTCCCTGTCTTACTCCCTTTACTTCCTCTCCTCCCTTTCCCCTCCTCCTCTCTCTCTCCATCTCTCCACAATCCTTGGCTTGGTCCTTCACCCTCATTCCTTCTTCTCTCTCTCTCCTCTACTCCCTCTCTCTCTTTCTTTTCTTTCTCTTTTTTCTTTCTCTCTCTCTTCCTACCATGCCCTCCACCCTCCCACTCCCAATTCAATTCACTGGCTATAATTGGCATGGAAGTTCTGAAAACTAATTTTCCAAAGCATCCAGGCGTTTCTTCTGGCTCAGAATGGGTCTTTGGGGAACCCTCAGTTTTATGGCGAGTAGCCTACCAGCATATATAGGCCTATATTCTTTGCTGTCGTTCTGACTGAGCTCACTTTTCACAATCGTGGGAAATCTCCAGACTATGACACAGTGGATATGAAGACAAAATGTTTAAGATACTGATAATTCATAGACAGGTTCTCTCGATTACTAGTGGTCTAAACCGTGGACAATGCAAGAAAGAGGGATGGGCTGCACTTGAAACAAGCTATCAGACACATTTGGAGAGGGGTTGAATTGCGATTTTTATCTAAATTTTTAGCATTTTGGCACTGGTGATTTTCCTTTGGCTCTGGCTAAAATCTCTTTTTTGGGGGGGCGCCAAAAAACCTCTATGCAGGAAAAACCCTGGCATCAGAGTAATAATTTACAGTATATAGATAAACAGCAAGTAATAACATTAAATACAGTGTATCAACATCAAAACCGTCCAGATGTATGCGCATGTATATTTGTGTGTGTGCTTTCTGTTGATCATATGCTGATGTTTAGGGTGAAGGGGTACACTAGGGCCTTTTCTTGCCATAAAAAGCAACCTCTCAATTGCCCCCCCCCCCCCCCCCTACACCCAGGAGGAGATGAGGGAGATGAGGGAGCAGCCCATAGACCCGCTGGCGGAGCAGGAGGTCATCAACAGCGTGGAGGAGGTCTACTTCTCCGGGGAGACCTTCGACATGGTGCAGCACGAGCTGGAGGTGAGCGGGGGGCTCGTTCAGCAGGTACACCGCTTATCTGGGACCACCTGGAGAACCAGGAGAACCAGGAGAACACAACCAGGGAACCCTACACGCAGTTTTTGCCACGGATGGATGGATGGATGGATGGATGGATGGATGGATGGAGGGAGGGGTGGATGGAGGGAGGGAGGGGTGGGTGGAGGGAGGGAGGGAGGGAGGGAGGGGTGGAGGGAGGGAGGGAGGGAGGGAGGGAGGGAGGGAGGGAGGGGTGGAGGGAGGGAGGGAGGGATGGAGGGATGGAGGGATGGATGGATGGATGGATGGATGGATGGAGGGAGGGGTGGATGGATGGATGGATGGAGGGAGGGAGGGGTGGATGGATGGATGGATGGATGATGGATGGAGGGAGGGGTGGATGGATGGATGGATGGAGGGAGGGGTGGATGGATGGATGGATGGATGGATGGAGGGAGGGAGGGAGGGAGGGAGGGAGGGAGGGGTGGATGGAGGGAGGGAGGGGTGGATGGATGGATGGATGGATGGATGCATGCATGCATGCATGCATGTCAGTGTGCAGAGCCTCATAGATAAGTTAATTAAACAATTAACCACGAGAGGCAGTGGGTTACATGGGATTTTACAAAAGCTACGGGGCGTTGTTAGTAGGGTTGCAAATTTCAAGGAATTTCATTAATCGATAACCGTTAACCTTGACAAACGATAGTCGATTAATTGATAAGAACGTCCTGCGCTGGACTGCGCTTTGCTCTCTTCATTTTTTTGTCGTCCACTGTGTCGTTGAAATTTCCCGGCATCCCAATTATCCTTCACTACAGTCAGACCTTAAATCATGATTACATTTCACACAACTCCCGTTGATAACGTTCGTTCCCCCCAAAAAAGTTCAAGCAATTAGTCGAGTAACCAAATCTTACTCTAATAAGAAAGTTTAAAGAGTAAATTCTTATTGGCAATTAATCGATAGTTGATTAACTGTTAAAATCCCAAGTTGTTAGGCCCAACGCGATAGCGGAGCGCAACATAGGCTATCTAGCCTATTTGGGTTGGCCTTGTTCACATAAGCCTATATAGGCATATTTTGGGTGGTTCACGTTTATTTGAACATTTTTCTGCTATGACGCAGTTATTAAAACAGAGTGCGAGTGGTTGCTATGCAAAGCATACTACCTCTAGATTTTATGAATAACCTGGTCAATGAGATTGACGGCACATTAATACTAATTGTTATGCGGTCGCAGCCATGGGTTACAGAATATTTTACAACGGCTGCTAGCCAATCAGAATCAAGTATCCAAACTCCGTTGTAGAATAAAGGAATTAGAGAAATGGATAGATCGATAAATTAGGCTAAAGAATTGATGAGTGGAACTGGTGGCTGGATGGGATGAGGGATAAAAGGATGAGAAGGGATGAAGGGATGAAAAGGGATGAATCTCTGATATTCAGTCTGTTCTCTGAAGTGTCTTCTACTCCCCTCTCAAGCACACTTGACCATCACACCTGATAGCACCAGGTGTTATAGGCTGTAATATGAGACTCATATGAACCGGCCCAAGGCTCTGACGGACCCTCCCACCTCCTCTCCTCCCCCTGCCTCTGGGCAGCCCTCCCACCCTCCCCTCCCACCTCCTCTCCTCCCCCTGCCTCTGGGCAGCCCTCCCACCCCACGGACGGGGATGTGTGTGTGTGTGTGCGCACACGTGTGTGCGTGCGTGTCTGCGTCTCACACACATGCCAATGGCTTCCAGATTGATGGATTATATCCGCTTACAGAGGGGTGTGAAAACTCATTAGATTTAGCCAAGTGTCGCTACGGCAGCCAGAACCCATACTCAGCCGGGGGAAAGCAATTACCCCTCATCCTTATCCTCCGGGCTCCCGAGTTGGATTTGGGTCATTGTTTCCTATCCTTTGTTGTTTTTCCTGATAAAGCCCCCCCCCCCCCGATATTGGACTAATTCAATTTATCATCTCCTTCAGCACGTTAAAAATCATTTTTGATTTTTTTTTCTTCCCTAATTGTGGTAAGAATTAGCTGGGCGTGGCTCCGTGGCTAAGACCTTTTGAAAAGGGTACTTGGGACAAACTTGAGAGGCGATGCACCCCAGGAATTAGGATGAGACCCTTGAAAACACATGGAAATCCCCCGTATGGAAATCCCCCGTATGTCTCCACACGCCCTCGCCGCTCGGCTTTCCACCATCACTCAACTTTGATTCACTTTGCTGGCGGACGCACAATACTGAAGCTGCTTTCCACCGAATGCCTCCACTTTCTCTGAAATTAGTTTCTGTATTGAAGTGTGTGGGTGTGTGTGTGTGCGATATGCATACAATGTGTGTATACAGTACAGTGTGTGTGTGTGTGTGTGTGTGCATACAATGTGTGTGTACAGTATAGTGTGTGTGTGCATGCGTACGTGTGTTTGCTATATGCATACAGTGTGTGTGTGTGTGTTATATGCATACACTGTGTATACAGTACAGTGTGTGTGTGTGTGTGATATGCATACAATGTGTGTATACAGTACAGTGTGTGTGTGTGTGTGCAATATGCATACAATGTGTGTGTACTGTGTGTGTGTGTGTGTGTGTGTGTGTGTGTGTGTTTTCAGCACAGTTCTGTGTTTTCTTCTGCGTTTTGCAGAAACTCCCACCGGAGCTGAACCTGCTGGAACTGGAGGAGTACAGAGACAAGCTGAAGAGGCAGCAGGCAGCGGTGGGTGACACACACACGCACACACACACGCACACACGCACACGCACACACACACGCCACGCCACGCACACACAGACGTGTCAGACAATTAGCTTCTTTGGTGGAACCATGGAATATCTTGTTCAAGTCTATCATATCACCCCTCAAATGAACCTGGGATTTCGATGGACAAATTGACAGTTGACAAATGACAGTTGACCTGGCGTGGGAGCCTTGCCTCTGTGTGTAGGTTTTCCCCTCCCTCCCTCGGCGTCCATCCATCCACTTGTCCTCATCTCTCTCTCTCTACATCTGTCCCCCCCTCCCCCCTTCCACCCCTGCCATGTCCTTGTCCCACCCCCCTCTCTCTCTCTCTCTCTCTCCTCTCTCTCTCTCTCTCCTCTCTCTTTCTCTCTCTCCCTCCCTCCCTCTCTCCCTCTCTCTCTCTATCTCTCTCCCTCTCTCTCTCTCCCCCTCTCTCTCTCTCTCCCTCCCTCTCTCTCTCTCTCCCTCCCTCTCTCTCTCTCTCCTCTCTCTCTCTCTCTCTCTCCTCTCTCTTTCTCTCTCTCCCTCCCTCCCTCTCTCCCTCTCTCTCTCTATCTCTCTCCCTCTCTCTCTCTCCCCCTCTCTCTCTCTCTCCCTCCCCTCTCTCTCTCTCTCTCTCTCCCTCCCTCTCTCTCTCTCTCCCTCTCTCTCTCTCTCTCCCTCCCTCTCTTCATGGCAGTGTCAATGTCAGGGTGAGAGATAAGGACCCCCTTAGAAGTCCCTACACACACACACACACACACACACACACACACACACACAGACACACACACACACACACACACACACACACACACCCCTGCGTCCCAGGGGGCAGCGTGTCAGACCGAGCCCTCGGCCACATGAGACGGCTGCCTGACAGCGCAGGACAGTGATGGGTCACTTATAGGCTGCCTGCTAATATCCCCTTCAGTGAATGGGGAATAGAACATTTATCACTGCTAATATGCCCTTCAGTGAATGGGGAATAGAACATTTATCACTGCTAATATCCCCTTCAGTGAATGGGGAATAGAACATTTATCACTGCTAATATCCCCTTCAGTGAATGGGGAATAGAACATTTATCACTGCTAATATGCCCTTCAGTGAATGGGGAATAGAACATTTATCACTGCTAATATGCCCTTCAGTGAATGGGGAATAGAACATTTATCACTGCTAATATCCCCTTCAGTGAATGGGGAATAGAACATTTATCACTTCGGCCATATTAAGGGGGGCAAGCAATAAGTACCTCGTTGTAATTGGTGTTTTTCTTATTTTGGAAATATTGGAAGCACCTCTAACCAACTGCTTTTTACAAAACCCTCGCAAAAGTGGGCTGATAGAAAATGCAAACCCGCGTTTGTATTCGTTCTTTGATTGGGTGAAGAGGAGGAGCGGTTCCTGGACCAGTGCCTCTGAACTGGACTTTGTTTTCGGGGATTTGAACCCATGTGGTCGACCACGTGTGAGACTACCCACTACTCAAAACTGGACACGTACCAGTTCTGACGGTTGGGGTCTCCTAGACGGGGCCGTCGTGAGGGGGGTGCGAGGCCCTGTGAGGGGGGTTTGAGGCCCTGTGAGGGGGGTGCGAGGCCCTGTGAGGGGGGTGTGAGGCCCTGTGAGGGGGGTGCGAGGCCCTGTGAGGGCCTGTGAGGGGGGTGCGAGGCCCTGTGAGGGGGGCCCTGTGAGGGGGGTGTGAGGCCCTGTGAGGGGGGTGTGAGGCCCTGTGAGGGGGGTGTGAGGCCCTGTGAGGGGGGTGCGAGGCCCTGTGAGGGGGGTGCGAGGCCCTGTGAGGGGGGTGTGAGGCCCTGTGAGGGGGGTGCGAGGCCCTGTGAGGGGGGTGCGAGGCCCTGTGCCAAATTGGCACGTGAGGATCATAAATACGCACATGAGGCCTGGATTACACTACTGCGTTTTTCAAAAAAAATACCTGCATTTGCGCCTAGCAATTACACTACCGCAGCCACAACCACGCTCAAAATCCTTCTTCTTTTTTTCATTCTCTATTCAATAGTCTAATTCAGTCCAAATGACGTCCTTATAATCACTCCCTCACATTATAGATCCCATAATATGACGAGAGGTATTGAATGGGTTTATGTCAGCAATCCTGACCTGTAATCATTGAACAGTAGCCTAGGAATTGGTTCGTTCGTGTGTGAGTCAATGATCAAAAATCAAAATAGGAATTGGATAATGGAGTTTGGATTAGTGGAAAAAGTGAAAAGAGGAAGTTAGGAAGATGGGAGGTCCGTCTGGACGACCTGATGATGGTGAACTATAACCCGGCAGGCCTTATCCAGGCGTGGGGAACGCTGCGCTCACGCGCTGCCCTCCAGGGACAAGATGGCTGAATGGATGGGCTTCATTCAGGTTGGGAAGCAAAGGGAACTGTTTAAATTAATGGTAATATACCCAACTGAGTTCATGGAGTTTACAACCATTCATCTCTTACAATATACATAAATAAATAAGTAGAACAGCTAGACTATACTATTGTTATCACAAAAAGCAGGGAATGTGCTCCAGACAAACGAGGATGGAAATGTGGTATTTGTTTTGGATGGAAATGTATTTGTTGGTGACTGTTGGCGTTGGTTGCATGGCTCAACAGCTGCATTTTAAACTCACATTCTAGACTATGCTACTAGCCAAGAAAAATATTCCCTTGATCGCTGTAGCTCAAACTGGTAAATCACCTGTGTGATATGCTCTTTAATGGTGGTGTGATATGCGTTTTCGGGCGTGTTAGTGTGATAAGAGATCTGAACAGATGTTCACGTGCCATTTCACGTGTAATCACGGATCGTTTTCCCCGTTCAAAAACGTAGCCATGGACATCGGCGCTAGTGTGATCCAGGCATGAATCAAGGTCACACGCAGTATAATACAGCATTATCATGCACCAGCTATGGGTTTATAGTTTTTTAAAGGAAATAAAAACAACACCTTTTAGGTATGTTAAGTGGGAAGGTTTCATAAGCTAATACACACAAAAAAAAAATCTGCTCTCACAGATAGGCCTCACGCGAGGACCATGTTGATTAGTCTATGGCTGCGTTCCGAATTGCATACTACCCTACTATATAGTATGCCAAAACAGGATGTAGTATATCCCAATACATAGTATGCCACATGCAGTATGGCAAAAATACCAGGATGTCCTACTACATCCGGTCGTATTTTGCAGTATGCAAGCCAGCAGGCTGTTCTGGCTATTCTGACCCACAATCCTGTGCGCAGCGGAAATGTGCGTCACATGCGCGAGTTGACAGCTGTAGACGAATGTCACGTTACGGACAGCGACGGATGTGGGCAAATTTCAAGGCGCAATGTTATGACAAGGTAGTATGTCCCAATTGGATGACTACTGCTTGCAAAGTACGTACTTTCTAAGGGCAGCTGTATGTACGTACTGGTAGTAAGAATTATGTATTATGAAGTATGCGATTAGGCCCTAGCGAGGCTCATCTTGACTAGTCTATTAGGCCCTAGGGAGGCTCATCTTGACTAGTATATTAGGCCCTAGCGGGGCCCATCTTGACTAGTCTATTAGGCCCTAGCGGGGCTCATCTTGACTAGTCTATTAGGCCCTAGCGGGGCCCATCTTGACTAGTCTATTAGGCCCTAGCGAGGCTCATCTTGACTAGTCTATTAGGCCCTAGGGAGGCTCATCTTGACTAGTCTATTAGGCCTCACGCGGGGCCCATCTTGACTAGTCTATTAGGCCCTAGCGAGGCCCATCTTGACTAGTCTATTAGGCCCTAGCGAGGCCCATCTTGACTAGTCTATTAGGCCCTAGGGAGGCTCATCTTGACTAGTATATTAGGCCCTAGCGAGGCCCATCTTGACTAGTCTATTAGGCCCTAGCGAGGCCCATCTTGACTAGTCTATTAGGCCCTAGCGAGGCCCATCTTGACTAGTCTATTAGGCCTCACGCGGGGCCCATCTTGACTAGTCTATTAGGCCTCACGCGAGGCCCATCTTGACTAGTCTATTAGGCCTCACGCGAGGCCCATCTTGACTAGTCTATTAGGCCTCACGCGAGGCCCATCTTGACTAGTCTATTAGGCCCTAGCGGGGCCCATCTTGACTAGTCTATTAGGCCTCACGCGAGGCTCATCTTGACTAGTCTATTAGGCCCTAGCGAGGCCCATCTTGACTAGTCTATTAGGCCCTAGCGAGGCCCATCTTGACTAGTCTATTAGCCCTCACGCGAGGTCCATCTTGACTAGTCTATTAGGCCTCACGCGAGGCCCATCTTGACTAGTCTATTAGGCCCTAGCGAGGCCCATCTTGACTAGTCTATTAGCCCTCACGCGAGGCCCATCTTGACTAGTCTATTAGGCCCTAGCGAGGCCCATCTTGACTAGTCTATTAGGCCCTAGCGAGGCCCATCTTGACTAGTCTATTAGGCCCTAGCGAGGCCCATCTTGACTAGTCTATTAGGCCCTAGCGAGGCCCATCTTGACTAGTCTATTAGCCCTCACGCGAGGCCCATCTTGACTAGTCTATTAGGCCCTAGCGAGGCCCATCTTGACTAGTCTATTAGCCCTCACGCGAGGCCCATCTTGACTAGTATATTAGGCCTCACGCGAGGCCCATCTTGACTAGTCTATTAGGCCTCACGCGAGGCCCATCTTGACTAGTCTATTAGGCCTCACGCGAGGCCCATCTTGACTAGTCTATTAGCCCTCACGCGAGGCCCATCTTGACTAGTCTATTAGCCCTCACGCGAGGCCCATCTTGACTAGTCTATTAGCCCTCACGCGAGGCCCATCTTGACTAGTCTATTAGGCCCTAGCGGGGCCCATCTTGACTAGTCTATTAGGTCTCACGCGAGGCCCATCTTGACTAGTCTATTAGGCCCTAGCGGGGCTCATCTTGACTAGTATATTAGGCCTCACGCGAGGCCCATCTTGACTAGTCTATTAGGCCCTAGCGAGGCCCATCTTGACTAGTCTATTAGCCCTCACGCGAGGCTCATCTTGACTAGTCTATTAGGCCCTAGCGAGGCCCATCTTGACTAGTCTATTAGGTCTCACGCGAGGCCCATCTTGACTAGTCTATTAGGCCCTAGCGGGGCCCATCTTGACTAGTCTATTAGCCCTCACGCGAGGCCCATCTTGACTAGTCTATTAGCCCTCACGCGAGGCCCATCTTGACTAGTCTATTAGGTCTCACGCGAGGCCCATCTTGACTAGTCTATTAGGCCCTAGCGAGGCCCATCTTGACTAGTCTATTAGCCCTCACGCGAGGCCCATCTTGACTAGTCTATTAGGCCCTAGCGAGGCCCATCTTGACTAGTATATTAGGCCTCACGCGGGGCCCATCTTGACTAGTCTATTAGGTCTCACGCGGGGCCCATCTTGACTAGTCTATTAGGCCTTACGCGAGGCCCATCTTGCGCGAGGCCCTGTGCGGCCGCTGTGTTGACTCGACTCTAAATTGAGTTTGAGATTGTTTTCGTTGAGGGGCGCTACATGTGCGGTCGCTCATGATGAGGAGTGATTTGTGGTGTGTGCGTTTGTGTCCATCTATGATAGACTCACTAGACTCTCAGGGCCTACCTCTTCATCACCCAAGACACACACACACACACACACACACGGGTGAGTATGGATTGATTGGGTGAGTGTTCATTGATATTGAGCGGGACTCCTGGACTCCATGTTGAGGCCTTACTTAGCGGCCTGATTTAAATCTCTGTCTCTCCCTAATAAGCCAGAGTGACTAATTTCACCCAAGTCAATATGCACGGCTAAAAACACTCGCTACAACAGCAGCTGTGTTTACTCCCATTTCCACAAAGTGAGCAATTAGTGACAAGAAAGTCGATTATAGCTCTCCTTTTCCTCTGCTCCTGATTTCCCAGAAGCTGTTTTTGTTCATATTTTAATGCTAGTTCATCTTTGTGTTGCACGACATTGCATTAATAAAGTGCCCCAGTTGCCACTGAATATGGCTGATCCACAAAATCTGAACAAATCCGAAATGGCGGCTCGTTCATCATCATCATCATCATTCGTTTCCTTTTCTGACTAGCTGAGATCCTCCCCGACCCCTCGTGGCTCGCTCTGGAATCCTGGGAGGCGTAGTGCGTCTGCCACCGTGGCCTAGGACACGCCCCCTTCCGCAGGCCCCTCCCTTCGGAACCATTTTTGTTCCGACAAAGGTTGCGGTCGGTCAGTCGTCTAATCAATCAATCAAAGCTTTATTTGTATAGCGCATTTCATACACAGAGGCAACACAATGCGCTTTACAGAGAACAAGGGAGGAGGGCATACGACCCACTCTCTACATATTCCAGAGGGAAGCAAAAAAACAGTAATCACCCTGGGGCCAGATAAGTGAGCTTTAAAAAAAAATTTCCCTGACCCCTCTCAACAAGGCGATCGAGCAAGCTCCTGGAGTATGTTTGTCTAACGGCTAAGAACATTTATAGAGCAATAAATTACATTAAATTACATTTTCAGAGCAAGAAGGGCTAAAAACATCATAGGAGAGACATGGCAAACACTGGTGTATGTCTGTGTGTGCGTGAGTGTGCTTGGGTCCAGATAGAGGCAGGGGTTGGGGTAGGGAGGGGGTAGGAAAAGGATACGGACCCGGGTGAGGGGAAGGGGATCTGAGCCCAGGACTGGGGTATGTCTGTGTGTGCCTGGGTCCAGGTAGAGGCAGGGGTCGGGGGTAGGGTGGGGGTAGGACAAGGATACGGACCCGGGTGAGGGGAAGGGGGACTGGGCCCAGGTCCAGGCCTAAAGCCGGAAGTGGACTGGTGTATATCTGTGTGTTCGTGTGTGTGTGTTAACTAAATGCTACGACATCCACAGCAGACACAGGGGTATCTATCGGACTCAGGGTGGTCTGCGGGTGACAGTGGGGCATCCACTGGACCTGGTTAGAAGGTAGAGAGAGGCACTAGGGAGACGGGAGGCAGAAAAGGGTTAGTAGCATGCAGAGCCATACTGGTGGCGCCACCCGAAAGCATCCTTACTTCATGGAAGAGTTGCTCTGGTCGATGATGACGCAGAAACGTCAACAACTCAGCCTGCCGGTGAAGCGCGCTGGTCGCTAGCCGCGTCCTCCCCTTCCTGACGTCTACCTGTGTGGATGAGTAGTCAGTATTTCATCCACGCGTCACCATACTCCCTCGATTCTCCCCTGATTGGCTGAACGCTTGTAGACCACTTTGCTGCAGCTGGTGAAGGCCACTCATTCATTATTCCTCGTGTCCATCGACCGATTGTCCGCCGTAGAGTTCCTAATCTGACAAGGGCATCCCTCTGAATTACGAATGAAGCTCACCATTAGTTGATTACATCACTGCTGGCTGATCCCAGGCAGCGTGCGTCTCTGGGGGATCGTGGGTAAGCTCTGTCCAGGTGGTGCCAGGAGGTGGGCCAGGGCGCAATACAGATGGCTCTTTCATGGCTGGCTCTTTGCAGACAGATTCACTCATCCTGTCGCAGTCAGTGACGGACCCGGGGAAGAGTCACGCCTCACTGGCCACCAACGGGGGGCGATATGGGCTCGGTAAAGCTCTGTGAATCAGTGGGGAAAATGGTGATTGCATCCGAGGATATTTGTCAGCTACACACACACACAAACAGACAAACACACACAGACAAACACACACACACCTGCGAACATGTCGTCACACACGTACACATACAAAAACCACAAGCAGTGCTGTTGTCTTCGGCGTAGAGTGTTTCACAGCTGAGCTGTGTTTGTTCAGGGCTCTAGTTTGCGCCCATAGGTCCGGCCCACCTCCGTCTGGGCTCCGTACGACGGCCCTGCCCCTAGATCATCCTCCAACAGTGCCACCTGCCTCCATGACTGCTGAACCGCCCTGTGCTTCTCCCTAAGCCTTTCTGCTGGGGAAATCTGGCTGCGCTGACTGGACTCTAAATTGAGTTTGAGATTGTTTTCGTTGCATGTGCGGTTGCTCATGATGAGGAGTAATTTGACGCACACACACACACACACACACACACACACACACACACACACACACACACACACAGACATCCGGGCCCAACGTGAGTATGGATTGATGCACTGCATTGCATTGATACGTGAGCGGCGACGCCCCCCCGTCTCTCTCTCTCTCTCTCTCTCTCTCTCTCTCTCTCTTTCTCTCTTTCTCTCTCTCTCTCTCTTTCTCTCTCTCTCTTTCTTTCTCTCTCTCTCTCTCTCTCTTTCTCTCTCTCTCTTTCTCTCTCTCTCTCTCTCTCTCTCTCTCTTTCTCTCTCTCTCTCTCTCTCTCTCTCTCTTTCTCTCTCTCTCTTTCTCTCTCTCTCTCTCTCTCTCTCTTTCTCTCTCTCTTTCTCTCTCTCTCTTTCTCTCTCTCTCTCTCTCTCTCTCTCTCTCTCTCTCTCTCTCTCCCTCCCTCCCCCATGGACCTGGCTCTGGAGCAGCGTGCGCTCTGTGCCTGAGCGTGTCTGAGCGTGTAGGGAGGTCTGCCCGACGCATCAGTGGATGTGAGCTTCCCTCCATCCAGGAGCTATACAGCGACGCGAGCGCCAGTGACGCCCAAAGGGCCGCCACGGCCCGTTTCAGCTGCTGCCGCAAGCGGTGTGGCGCCCTCCAGGCCCGGACCCTCGGGCTTGTCATAGAAATTGTAGTTTCACGTTTCACCACGTCCTTTGTAATTCACCACCTCCCTCAACCTTTCACATAGCTGTGCTTATACAGGATGACCTCTCCAGGAGGTCGAGACATCTAGACGTTGTCTGCTCCAGAATAACCATCCTTTGTCCCTGCAAGAATTACCGTCTTTTCTCATGTCATGTGTCTGTATTCTCGACCACTGTTGATGACGCCTGCCATTTAATATAACGTGCACAATGGGTTAGCCAATCACATCCTGGAAGCGCCATACCTGTGTATTGCTTGAATATAAGGCCGTGCAAAATCAGACTGCGGCACTTCTCTTGGATGAACCACTCACGTGCGTTGTCCTGAAGTCCTTGCGCTCGTATGTTTTCTCAATAAACCAGACTTAACTTCTTTGAGCGAATCTTGGCAAATCCTTTTTGACTAGATCAGTTAAAAATCTTCTACAGGCTCCCGGACAGCTTTGTCCACCAGGCAGGCAACCAGGCAGGCAACCAGGCAGGCAACCAGGCTGTGCCACAGACGCACCCAAGACTGTGTAGACTCAAGACTGTGTACAAACACACACTAACATGCAAACGATGCACATTTCACGCACCTACACGTTACACACACACACACCATACTTTATTAACATCTTGTAAACTATTATTCTGTTGTCATTGTCAAGGATGAGGAGCCAGAACCTAAGCATTTTACTCACTTATTGTACAAGTATGAAGGATGTAATGACATAAATCTTGATACTACACCCTTACCTAGCGTACTGGCTTCCCCTCAGCAGAGACAAACTGATGAAATGTGTTCAAGGCGGCGTACTATTGCAGTTCGGTCTGTGTGTGCACGCTGCAATAGAACGCCCCTTTGAACACAGTAACACTTTGAACGTTCAGTATTCATGTGCTGTATTAACTGTGTGCAAGGGTGTTGGTTTAGCTTTTGTACAGCGTTCTTCTGCCACTGCTGTAGGCCCTTCACTGTAGCGTTTGTCTATGTCGAGTATGGGTGACAGTATGTGTGACACACACACCCCGCTGAATAAAACATCCGCATACCGTATAGGCCTCCGGCCCCCAGGGATAAAGTAGTGAAGGTTAAGCTAGACCGATGATGCTTACGTTTCTAATCACATCATATGCAGGGTTTTTCCTGCATAGAGGTTTTTTGGCGCCCCCCCCCCCCCCCAAGAGATTTTAGCCAGAGCCAAAGGAAAATCACCAGTTCCATAATGCTAAAAATTGAGAATAAAAATCGCAATTCAACCCCTCTCCAAATGTGTCTGATAGCTTGTTTTGAGTGCAGCCCATCCCTCTTTCTTGCATTGTCCACGGTTTAGACCACTAGTAATCGAGAGAACCTGTCTATGAATTATCAGCATCTTAAACATTTTGTCTTCATATCCACTGTGTCATAGTCTGGAGATTTCCCACGATTGTGAAAAGGTAGCTCAGTCAGAACGACAGCAAAGAATATAGGCCTATATATGCTGGTAGGCTACTCGCCATAAAACTGAGGGTTCCCCCCAAAATTGTGTGCGCATCACCCCCCCAAAGACCCATTCTGAACCAGGAAAAACCCTGATATGGCATAGTATATTCACCATATACATAATAATAATGAATAGAAATAATAATAACAATAATGATAAAACTTTATTCAATCTCATCGTCGGCATTCGGCCGTCCTCTGTCTTGTAGAGATTCTCGTCAGAAAGAGTCCTATAAGAGGAAGGTCACACTATTGTAGCAAAAGAGAGGAGAAAGAAGATAAAGTCTTCATTATCTTTGCCTTCTGTTATCCTCTTTCTTTCTTCACCTTCAATACGATACCAGTTAGATAATGGCCTCCGTCACCACTGGAATACGCCGTTTCTGACCACGTTGTCTATGCTTTTTCTGCAGGTTTCCAAAAAGGTTGCCGATCTCATTCTGGAGAAACAGCCCTCCTACGTCAAGGTAGGATTTTTATACCCTTTACATAAACGTCCTGCGGTTTTTTCCTCAAACAGGATGCCAACCACAGTACGGTTTACATTTCTACTTCGACTCAACTAACTCTGATCGATGCTTTTCTTTCTTTAGCTCCTCGGTGTTGTCAGAACTCTTGACTGTGCAGTTAGGATTGTGCCAATTTGCTTCATGTTTTTGTCGCCAAAGACGATGTGGGAAATGTTGTAACCATGGCGTGTTGTGCTGTGCCCATTCTTGTCATCATCATACTTGTCATTTGGTACTCTTGTTAGGTTACCTAGATACGTTTGAGTCCAAGTTTAGATTGTCTGAATCAAACACCTCGTGGTGAACTCGTGGTATTAGTTACTGTGGACATGGAGCATGTGGGAGTCCATTTTAGGCAGAATCCGGAATGTGAAGAGGTAGTGAGACCACCTTCCTTTGTCCCGTCTGAAAACCCAGCGCCGTCCAGATGTTTGACTTTCAGGTTTCCCCTTGCTCCATCAATGTCCCCAAATATATCCTTTATAATATATAATCCCGAATATATCCCTATTTTTTTTCTTCACTCACTTTAAAACAGCAGAGGCTATGTTTAGCCTTCGAACACACACCTATATCTAGTTCAATTATAGTGACTTTTGTCCCCTGTTCTGTTTCTCTCAGGTACTGATCTTAGCAACCCCCCCCAAAAAAGCAGCTGCCGTTTTGTCGGTTTCTAAGTCACTGCCTCGTGAGGTACTGTAGTTGGAGGTTTCATTCTCCTTCATATTCATCTGTGAGCTAGATTGTGAGCTAGATTTCTGAGAAACTATGGAAGATTAAAAATACAGATTCTTCTTCTTCTTGGTTTGGGTAGGTTGGTTGATTCGTCCTATCCCCCCAGGCTCGGGGCCGAGGGGTTATCCTTTTAGCACCCCGAGCCTGGGTGAGGGGGTCACCCGGGCTATATCCGGGCACACCTCCACACCTGGATGACGTGCTCTGCGGTTTGTTCCTCAGCGCCACACTCGCAGGCCGCACAGGACGCCAAGCCCCATCCGTGCATCGATGAGCGGAAGCGTCCGACACCGTTCCGGAGACGATTAAGCCTCACCCATGCTGGTCTGGGAAAGTCCATCCCGGTAGGGGAAGGACTGGTAGTCAGGATGAAATCACGGAGTCTGGAGGTGTTCGCCTCCCACTCCGCACACCAGGTGTAGTCCACCCATCCTGCCTCACTGATGTTAAGACCTCTGCATTGCTGCAGGAGATCCCATGCGGCAGGCACAAAAAGGTGTCTCGACTTGAGGTACCAGGAAGGCTCTGCTGTTGCAGTGAGCCTGTCGTAGAGCAGGTGGTTAGGCTCCACGGCCCGGCAGGCGAGACGTGCTGTGGTTCCTGTGCGGCGGAGGACAGCGGGCTGGATGCCTGCAAGAATGGGAAGGTTGTCCACAGGAGTGGGATGCAGGCATCCTGTCACGATGGCGCAAGGCTTCGTTGATAGGCGGATCGATGAGGCCGGTGTGAGCGCTGCAACACCAAACCAGTGCGCAATATTCCCTGGTCCAGTAGACCAAGGCTGGGGTGTTTTTGCGCCGGCGCCCCAGCCTGATCGGACCAGTCGCCTCATCAGTGCCACGCGAGCTGTTAACTTCTTGCGCAGTGACCTGAGGTGTCGATGGAACGCAAGCGACCTGTCCAATGTCACGCCGAGATAGATCGGCGCAGCATGGCAGGAGTGTTCCATCGATGTGTATTCGGAGCTCACGTTGGGCTTCCTTGTTGTTAACGACACCGTGCTGAGCTTAAATCTCCATTTCCGGAGGTGTTGCGCTAGTGCCTGCATGTCCTGGCTCAGGGTCTCCTCCACGGCCTGCCAGTCTCCAGCTGAGTACACCAGCGAGAGGTCGTCTGCGTAGGCGTACTTCCTGGTGACTGTGATCGGCAGGTCGTAGCTGTAGATATTATAAAAGAGGGGGGCTAGGACAGATCCCTGGGGGACGCCATTCTTAAGGCATTCTTAAGATAAAGATGAAGATGAAAGATGAAATCCACTTTATTTATTATTATACACAAGTTGCACAACACACACACACACACACACAGTGGCGTATTTAGGCATGGGCGACATGGGCAGCCTCCCATGGCGGCATCTCGCAGGGGGCGGCAAGAGGAGTAGAAAAAGAAAACGGAAGAAGAAGAAAAAACTGTGAAAAGTAAACAACCCCCCCGTCAACAAATCGCACGACAATCACAATTGCCTGTCAGCAACCCCCCGCCCCCCCCCCCCCATTAGTTTTATCATTTCACAATGATTAAAATAATGTTCCTTTCCCCCCCAAACTCATTTATCATCTGCTCATTAGGATGAGATTTTCAGACAATCATTTCTTGAGTGACAGAATTTAGACAAAGGTAAATGTCAGCCCTGGCGTACACCTGAACAGCCCCATCCTGTTTTTGAAGCAAATTACCCGAGTTAAACTGGAGCACACAGAGAGGCTGCGAGGAGAAATAGATTGGTACCAGAGCCTCGCCCCAGGCGTAATGAATTGCCCTGTGACGCATGGGCAGGTAAAGCAATGGAGACAGAATCTCTTGGCTGATATTTAATTATTTTGCCGTTCAGCCACTTACAGGGGGCATTGAAATTCCCATTAGTGCTTTGTCTCTCCTCCATGTCTCTCAAATTGACCAGCTCCCTAATACTCATCAAATAAGCTCAGACACTTTCTCCTCTAGGTTCTCCTAGTTAATGATAAATTGCATGTGTGTGTGTGTGTGTGCTTCTGTGTTAAGCTAATATTGGGCTATTTGAAAGTGCGTCTGTGAAAGTGAGTTGCTGTGTGTGTTAATGTGTGTTACATTGTGCTGCATATCCTTTAGTTTCTGCAGTCCTGTTCTCAGGAGTCCTAAGGCAGTCTCCACAGTCCTGTTCTCACGAGTCCTAAGGCAGTCCCCACACGGCTTCATTTGAAAGGGACGGGAGCTGATGCATAGTCAATTGTCAGGGGTCAGGGGTCGGGGAGCACAGGCATACATGAATACAGAACACTGTAAAAAGATGTCTCTGGTGACCAAACATTCTACTAACTCACCTTGACTCCGGTGTGTGCACGTGCGTGTGTGTGCACGTGCGTGTGTGTGCACGTGCGCGCGTGTCTCCATGTCTCCCGTCTCCTGCAGGCATAAGTTTGTGTTTGTGATCGCCCGCTTCCATGTGTCCATCTGTGCTTGCATGTGTGTGAACAGCCCTAGTGACATCACGTCTTCCCCTCTAAACCTCATACCTCCTATTTCTGTCTCTCTTTTTTGTGTGTTGGCTGTAAGCCGACACACCAAGAAGAGGGAATCCTATTTGTCGCTCCATCCCCTGTCGTTGTTGACCTGCAGTTCTATTGTTGCTACCACAAGAGGCAGTGGTCCCAGAACATCAAAACAAAAAGACTCCACAGATTTCCCAGGTCAGCGGTGGCAGAGTGGATAGTGAGCTGTTTATATTATACCTCCATGTGCGCTGCCCATCACCGCGAAGGTTGTGAGTTCAATCCTTGGTGTGGACATACCAAGGTACCATGACATATTTTGTCACTGGATGTTATAGAAGCGTGGGTCATATTTGTTAATTATAGACCCTTTTACAGCCTAGTCAGCACAAGTATGCGCACGCATTCTTGAAACAGTAGCAGAGGAAGACAGACGAAATCGCCATTATTAAGCATACGGACCAATACATCCATGGTACGGACTGGAATGAGGACATCATCAGAAATGCCTGCGTTTGCGGTGCCCATTTTATATCAGGTAAGTTATTTTGACAACCTGGTTTCACTGGAATGTCTGGTTGAAATGTCGCCCTTCTCAGTCCCGTTGTCGCATTCCGCTCACTCATGCCAGACAACAGTCTTTTGCTGGTCCATTCACAACGAGCACATCAGTGGGAATCTTGTTGGCGCGCTGCGCGCAATTTCTATTACTAGACTACTTCTTTTTTTTTTTTTTAAGCTATTTTGTAAAACTGATGAGGAGGCGAGGGGTGATTGTAATCACGCCTGTAATCCCCGTTACTATGCAAATGTAACTGTAATCTAGATTATATTTTAAATTTTACTGTAACGGATTACAGTTACTGTGTTTTTGTAATCTGATTACGTAACGGCGTTACATGTAATCCGTTACTCCCCAACCCTGCCTGTTGAGTACTATGTTTACAATTGTTCATTCATGATATTATTACAATTGACCTTTCAAATCTGCCTACACTTAGGTTACTTAGCTAATAACCATTTTAATTACAATTTACTTCTAAGGGCAAATACTTTACTTTCATATCTTCATATCAATATAATATCAAGATCCTAGTACAGGGGTGGCCAACCCGCGGCTCTTTGCCCGTCATTGTGCGGCTCCTCCATTCATTGATTAAAAAAAAAGTTGGCTTGCGGCTCTTCCATCCTTTCATTAAAAAAATAAATTCATTCATTCCTTAAGAAAGTTTCTCTCTCTCTCTCTCTAGTTTCGCTGTGCATTTCTTCCTGCCCATTTTAGTTTATTGCAGATTTGTCATAAAATCATAATGATTCGTTTCGCTAGGTCGTGAGGAAGTCGCATGAGAACCATTTCAAACCAATCATATAGGTAGCAAATCACCTTGGTAACAAAATAATTGTAAACAAAATAATTTGCTTTGCGTGGGTCATTCTCTTTTACGACAAAAGCTAGCCTAGGCTACTGTAGCCTACACAACCAAAGAATGGCTGGAAAGAAATGCGCAGCGAAAAGAAAATATGAAGACGAACACAGGACATTTTTTACCCGAGTGGGAGAGTCATTTTTTCTTCATAGAACGTAATGGTAAGCCATTCTGTCTGATATGCCAGACATCATTGGGACATTTCAAAGCCTCAAATCTCCAGCCCAGCCCAGTCCAGTCCAGTCCAGTCCAGTCCAGTCCAGTCCAGTCCAGTCCAGTCCAGCCCAGTCCAGCCTAACCCAGCCCAGCCCAGCCCAGCCCAGCCCAGCCTAGCCTAACCCAGCCCAGCCCAGTCCAGCCTAACCCAGCCCAGTCCAGCCTAACCCAGCCCAGTCCAGTCCAGCCTAACCCAGCCCAGTCCAGCCTAACCCAGTCCAGTCCAGCCTAACCCAGTCCAGTCCAGCCTAACCCAGCCCAGTCCAGCCTAACCCAGCCCAGCCTAGCCTAACCCAGCCCAGCCCAGCCTAACCCAGCCCAGCCCAGCCCAGCCCAGCCCAGCCCAGCCCAGTCCAGTCCAGTCCAGTCCAGTCCAGTCCAGTCCAGTCCAGCCTAACCCAGCCCAGCCCAGCCCAGCCCAGCCCAGCCTAGCCCAGCCCAGCCCAGCCCAGCCCAGCCCAGCCCAGCCCAGCCCAGCCCAACCCAACCCAACCCAGTCCAGTCCAGTCCAGCCTAACCCAGCCCAGTCCAGTCCAGCCTAACCCAGCCCAACCCAGTCCAAAATACATTATGTCAGAAAATATCTTGTTGTATGTATTAATTTTAAATAAATTAACTTTAAATGTATATTTAATGGACAATAACGTGTTTCTTCTTATTTTAGACTAGGGTGCCTTGGGATTTTAAGTACTTATGAAGGGTGCGGTGACAGAAAAAAAGGTTGAGAAACGCTGGTATATATGGTGTGGCTCTGGGTGGTACCACAGTCATTTTTGTGGCTCTTAGTCTCTGACTGGTTGGCCACCCCGTTCCTAGTAGATGTCCAAATAACCCACTGTGTCCTGGGTCTACTTATTCACCACCTAAAGGGAAGTGCAAAACAGCAAGTCATGACCTTTATCCAGAAACAAAAGTTGAACCCATTGCAGCAAAACACCCAACATTACAGGAATCAACAGTGTAACTGCTTTAGCCACTGACTGCTACCATTAATGTTATGGAAGCTGCTGCTAGTTGTTGTGAGCCCATGAGCTAGCTGGCTATCCCGCTCTCATTGTGCTGGATTAGCATTGGAAGCATTGGAACTGATGTGTCCAGGTGACAAGACCCATCTTTATTTATCAGACATTACCGTCCTACCGCTACCATTAATGTTATGGAAGCTGCTGCTAGTTGTTGTGAGCCCATGAGCTTACTGGCTATCCCACTCTTATTGTGCTGGATTAGCATTGGAACTGATGTGTCCAGGTGACAAGACCCATCTTTATTTATCAGACATTACCATCCTACCAGTCCCGCACAGAAACAAGCCAGCCAACACACATAAGCCAGGCTGGCCTTCATATAGACTCGTATCCCAGCATGCACCTGGGGCTCAACTAGATCCCCTCACTGCATCCTCCTGAGCTGTCGGAAGAAACTCAAACTCCCATCGCCCACTAACTCCCTTCCTCTCAGCAGGCTAACAAACTGAAATGGGAATTGTAGTATTATACTACTATGACTGACCCTAGCCTCAGGCTCCTCTGGCATGCTAGCTAGCAGCACCGTAAGCTTGCCAGCTAAGTAGCCTGCATCTGTCTCTGCTCAACACAGAGGCTTAAATGGCTGTGGGACTGGGTAGTTGTGGTTGGCCCTCCCGTGTTGGAGCAGAGTGAGGCCTGGTGGACTGGGACCAGGCGGCTCTGCTCTCAGCCAGGGAACAGGATGTGGGGGAGGGAGCTCTTCCTGGATCCATTCCCTCAGGGTTCTGCTCTCCTTCCAGAAGCCTTGCCTGTACATAACCATAGAACTGGGGCTGGATGTCTTCACTTCTGGGTTGGTTTCCTTTGGTTTTCCCCCTTCACTCATTTTGTTCTCTCCCCCATTATTTCTATTCTCTCTTCTTATTTTGTTCCTGTTTGGAGCGTGCTTTGTATCATTTTTGTTTTCCTAGTGTTTGTTTTCTGTTTTTTTTCTTGTTTGTTTTCTGTTTTTTTCTTGTCCTGTTCACATGTATTGAGTGTACATAGTCTCAATTTTGATTATTGTTGATTATAGTGGAGCTTTGTACAAGCCCTCGTGGCTTTATTCTCCTCTTAGCACTGTCTTTATTATGTGCTGAATACATAAACTAAACACATAGCCCAGAATTGGGGCGTTAAAAAAAAGATGATCATACTAAAGCATCCCCACTGGCTCCCTGTGAAGAAGATTGATCACAGGACCCTACATGGCCCTGGCCATTCCTACCTATCCCTGCTTCTTCAGCCCCTCTGTGCTGCACGACCCCTCTGTTTCTTTCTCTGACTCTGGCCTACTTGTACTAGCTTTGAGAGACCATCCTGACCGCGCAAGCTCACATTCTGTTTCTCTATGTAGCTGTGCTTGTAGTCCCCAGACTAAAAATGATCCACCATGAGAGGCGGGGCCTGTCCCTCTAGTGCACCTCCCTCGTGGGATAGCCTTTCCCCCAATGACAGAGAGGCTGAAAACTCACTCATTTAAAGCCTATAATAGGTGTGTATACCTTTATACTCCTCTGTGTACAGTATGCTCTGTATCTAAATGTTTTAATTTGCACTGTTTTTCACGTTCTATCATAAGTTCTGGGAGTTCTATCATAAGTTCTGGGAGTTCTATCATAGGTTCTGGGAGTTCTATCATAAGTTCTGGGAGTTCTATCATAGGTTCTGGGAGTTCTATCATAAGTTCTGGGAGTTCTATCATAGGTTCTGGGAGTTCTATCATAAGTTCTGGGAGTTCTATCATATGTTCTGGGAGTTCTATCATAAGTTCTGGGAGTTCTATCATAAGTTCTGGGAGTTCTATCATAGGTTCTGGGAGTTCTATCATAAGTTCTGGGAGTTCTATCATAGGTTCTGGGAGTTCTATCATAAGTTCTGGGAGTTCTATCATATGTTCTGGGAGTTCTATCATAAGTTCTGGGAGTTCTATCATAAGTTCTGGGAGTTCTATCATATGTTCTGGGAGTTCTATCATAAGTTCTGGGAGTTCTATCATAAGTTCTGGGAGTTCTATCATAGGTTCTGGGAGTTCTATCATAGGTTCTGGGAGTTCTATCATATGTTCTGGGAGTTCTATCATAGGTTCTGGGTCACAGGGTCATCACACTGCAGTGCAGGAGTATATGGACTCAGTCAGGTGTCTGTTATGTGACACCTTCAACCGGCGCCCCAGCCTGATCGGACCAGTCACCTTGTCAGCGCCACACGAGCTGTTAACGTCTTGCGCAGTGACTTGAGGTGTCGGCGGAACAAAGTTTATCTGTATTGAGCATAATCTTGGAGCTGGCAGCAACATGTCACTGTAACTGTACACATACATTACATGTGATAAATAAATAAATTTAATCTAGTTAAGTTCAATGACGGGAACATTGTCCACAAGCAGGTGCACTCTCTCCAGCACCAAACACCAAACCGGGTTGATATTTGTACCACGATGGAGTGGACAAAGGAAAAAAGTATACAGAAATTGCTGCAGCCCTTGAAATGTAGTCTTGAAATAATGACCCTACAATATTCCAGTCTTTGTGAAATCTTTTAGCCTGTGACTAAAATCCTGACACGTCTATTTTAAGATGTGAGAGGATGTCAGACTCTGGTATTTTCAAAGTATTTTCAAAGTCTTCTAGTGTATTGTAGGCATAAGGTGCAACCTCTTCTCTCTCAGGCTCACACTGAAAGACTCAGGCATGCTTTTATCACTAGGCTGGATTATAGTTACTTGTCTGGTCTACCAAAAAAAGCTATTAGTAAACTATAAATGATACCGAATGCTGAAGCACAAGTTCTCACCAAGCCTAGACAGAGAGCACCCATCACACCAGTCTTAACATTGATTTTGATAGATTTTAAGATTATTATTTTACTAGTCTATAAATCACTCCATGGTCATGCACAAATACATTTCAGGGACATTATAGACTTCAAGCATTTTCAATCTGGCTGAATGTCCTCTCGTGTGTCTAATTAGTGGATTAGTAACAGCTGTGGTGCCACATTGCACTTTGGACATTTTTGTGGACCAATACCAACCAACCGACTGAGCGAGCTAGAGCTGCGAGTGGCCGCAAAAAAATAACGCATACGGGATGAAATTCACATGGGGTTGAAAGACCGTGGTCATGCTACAGTACACTGAAATAGAGACATGTACAGTAACTTCTTGCCATAGTAAATGTTATAATAATAACATCGCTGAACATGTCATTTGTATACCCGTTTCTCTCATTAAGTGTATGTTCAAATGAGCATAAATCTTTCGGTGAATTCTGGTAGCCTGGTAAACCAGACTCATAGTGATTAAAAAAACATTTTCACAATAAGACTTAACTCGCTCTGGGCGGTGTCCAATGGGTGGGAGTACTTGCCTTGACGGACAAACTCCTTCAGCCAATCAGTGTAACAAAACATACAGTAGACCAAATCCAGTCGGAAGAACGGCAAAAGCATCTTTTCCGCTGAGAAACTCTGCTAGTGTATTCTTTTTTTCTTCTTTAATTGCTATTTCTGCCATAACTTATGGCTGTGTTTATTCTTCTAATGTTAATGTTACCGCTCATTGCTTCAGGAGCTGCCATTGCTGTTCTACTACTAGCTGACTCCTGTATTTCAATCTACAGGAACCAATCAGGGACTGGGGGCGGAACAGCTGTTAGAATGCAGTCTCCCGATTGGTGCCCCATTTTCTGGGAAAACCCAAATCACTCTGGACAGATGAAAGTCTCGAAAAAGTATTTTTTTTCTATGCCGATGAGTCTGGTTTACCATTCTAGAATTCTGGAGCTCATTGAGGTTGACACGGGGGGCGTGGCAGTGAAGAGTTGAGTCGATTCAAGTTGAGGTGGGGAAATGCGTTGGTAAAAGGGCTGAAACTGTGGAAACCTTTAAGTGAGATCTTAAAACATACCTTTTTGATCTCTACTGTGTACGTAGGTTGTTACTATTATCTAGCTAACATAGTCGCCATTCTATTTTATTTATTTGTAACATTTTTCGGTGTTATGTTTCTTATAATGTTATATTTATGCGATCTGATTATCCCCTAGTGTGCAGTGCACCCATCAATAGCGAGCTCTAATGAAGCTTGTTTTGAGCTAATGAATTGTTAGTGAGTTTAGACATCAAACAATGTGCCTAGCGTCGACTTCAAAAAGAGTTTGCATGGCAGCCTCACCAAACCGTCCAGCTGGATGATCAAGATGCCAGCATCGCCGCACCCTTGAATGGTAAATGGACTGCACTTATATAGCGCTTTTCCACCTTAGCGGCACTCAAAGCGCTTTACAATGGCCTCTCATTCACCCATTCACACACCAATGGCGGCAGCTGCCATGCAAGGTGCTAACCTGCTCATTGGGAGCAATTTGGGGTTAGGTGTCTTGCTCAAGGACACTTCAACATGTGGACAGTCGGAGCTGGGATTTGAACCACTGACCCTTCAATCATTGAACGACCCGCTCTACCAACTGAGCTACAGTCGCCCCTTGAAACAAAGACGTTGTGTGAACACTGTGTTTGGAGCGGTTCTGGGAACTTGGTTTCAACACTGCTGTGTAACCACAGATCAGGAGGCGTGATTATCCAAAGGGGGGACAGCAGAATGAGATGGTTTATGAGTTCCTCCTGGGACGAACCCCTACTCAGTTACAGCTTTGTGTCTTTTTATTTTTTTTATTTTTTTTTTATCTCTCAGTCGATTTTCCACCCTGTACGAAATACACTTAACAGTTGATTTAAAACATGACAGTGTTACGATGTTTGCTTCAACACTGCCTCTTTTCTGTGAAGTGGTTGAATTACGAAGAGGAGATCAGGGGACGAGTGTTTTCCTACCTCTGGCGGGGACAGCTGGGTCTTCAGTTAGAGGATGACAGAAAACAGGGCTTGGGCCTTAGCTGAGGGCATGTCCCTTCCCTTTGAAGAGGCTGACCCGACTCTCGGCTCTTCTCATGAAGTGAAGCCGCCCATTCCCTCTTTCCCTCAGGGGTTTTCCGCTTTTTAACCCGATTTTGTGAATGTCGGGATCACATGGTATTCTGGTGCTCAATACACAGTCGGTTAGATAAGATAATTGTGACATTCTTTCCTACTTTCTCAAAGCACACAGTGGAGTGTATCAGGGAAACAGGCTGTAGTTGTGTGTGTTTGTCACGTTCTATCATAGGTTCTGGGAGTTCTATCATAGGTTCTGGGAGTTCTATCATAAGTTCTGGGAGTTCTATCATAAGTTCTGGGAGTTCTATCATAGGTTCTGGGAGTTCTATCATAGGTTCTGGGAGTTCTATCATAGGTTCTGGGGCATTCTTTCCTACTTTCTCAAAGCACACAGTGGAGTGTATCAGGGAAACAGGCTGTAGTTGTGTGCGTGTGTCCATCGGTCCGTCTGTCCATATCCTTTCTGAGTTGACCCCAATAAAGACTGAGCCCGTGGGCACTGACGAAACATCACACGTGCCGTCATGGATAAAAATAATCTGTTTTAATTGGTCTGTCTGGTTAAATAATAACACATATGAAGCAAGCACAGACTAACTTTTAACCTGCTTCAACGTTGTCGCTGTCTTGCAGGAGCTTGAGAGGGTGACATCTTTACAGACTAACCTGCAGCTGGCAGCTGTGATCTGCACAAACGCGAGGAGGTAAGTACTCTAACACCATGTGTGGAATGCCTTGGCAAAGCCCAGTACATGAATTGTACATTAATAGCATTGCCCTGTGGGAATCATATGAATTCACCTGGATGCTAACTTTGTCGGTATACTGTCGATTGCCATCGCATGCTGTTTTGAAAACGACGCGCGTGGAGAATGTGGCATTGACGTCATTTCCTGTGTCTAGGCAGCTGAGTGTTGCGAAGGAGGGCTTTACTGGCGCCAGTCTGGGTCTGCTGGCCAATCAGAGGAGGAGGCAGCTGCTGACGGGCCTGCTGAAGTCGCTGAGGACCATCAAGACCCTGGTAATAGCTGTGTCACCACACATGCAAACACACGTAAATGGTAAATGGACTGCACTTATATAGCGCTTTTATCCAAAGCGCTTTACAATGAAGGCCTCTCATTCACCCATTCACACACAAACACATTCACACACCAATGGCGGCAGCTGCCATGCAAGGCGCTAACCTGCTCATTGGGAGCAATTTGGGGTTCGGTGTCTTGCTCAAGGACACTTCGACATAGTCAGGAGGAGCCGGGATTCGAACCGCCGACCCTACGATCATTGGACGACCCGCTCTACCTCCTGAGCTATTCAGCCGTATACAGTACACACGCACACACGCACACACACAAACGCTCGTCTTACTAAAGTGCTACAGTATAATTAAGTCGGTTATCCATCTGTTGGATAGATGCCAACTGTGATGTTGTAGTGGGGAATGCAACTTCTCTACTCGTCTACTGTGATGTTGTAGTGGAGAACCTAACTTCTCAGATTTTCTATTTTCTTTAACAGCAAAGGACAGATGTAAGACTCAGCGAGATGCTTGAGGTAAGACACGCACACACACACAGAATGGTAAATGGTAAATGGTCTGCACTTATATAGCGCTTTTCCACCTTAGCGGCACTCAAAGCGCTTTATAATGGCCTCTCATTCACCCATTCACACACACATTCACACACCAATGGCGGCAGCTGCCATGCAAGGTGCTAACCTGCTCATTGGGAGCAATTTGGGGTTAGGTGTCTTGCTCAAGGACACTTCGACATGTGGACAGTCGGAGCTGGGATTCGAACCACTGACCCTTCGATCATTGAACGACCCGCTCTACCAACTGAGCTACAGTCGCCCCTTGAAACAAAGACGTTGTGTGAACACTGTGTTTGGAGCGGTTCTCCACACACAGACTGTACACACACTGCACGCACGCACACACACACCCACACACAAGACGGTGCTGCAAAGGTCAATCATCAAAAAGCTAGTGATGCAAGGCTAAGTCGGAGGCATGTTGATGATGAGACCCAGATCCTCACAGTTCCTGAGGGACCAGGATCTGTAGCTACTTAGCTTGGCTTAGTGAGATTGTAAGGTGAGCCAGTTGAACCCAGCCGCCGGCCATGTGGAACTGTTGTTCAGGTGAGATCTGACGCAAACAAGTGGTTTTGTTGGACAAACCAGACAGAGAAAAACATAGAGGGAATAAACCCTCTCTGGGATTCATCTGTGCTTTCTCTGACGTTTGTACGGCCGCACACGCACACACGCACACACGCACACGCACACGCACACACACACAGATGCAAAGCTGGGAACAGAAACGACCTTGGTTGACCTGTTTCTCTGCGTTCTCTCTTGTAGGAGGAGGACTACCCAGGGGCCATTCAGCTGTGTCTGGAATGCCAGAAGGCCGCCAGCACCTTCAAACACTACAGCTGCATCAGGTATGCCAGGACTCCCACCTTCTCCCCTGGGTCTCTCTCTCTCTCTCTCTCTCTTTCTCTTTCTCTCTTTCTCACTTTCTCTCTCTCTCTCTCTCTCTCTCTCTCTCTACCTCTCTCCTTTTCTCCCCCCCATCTTTCCCTCTCTCTCTTTTTCCATCTCTCTTCCTTGCTGGCCGCTCTCTCTACTGCCAAAACATTGAAAAACATGGAAAGGTAGCTCTCACCCAAACACGTTATCCGGACCCGGTTGCTGTAATGGCCAAGTTTGGTCCAGGCCTTCGTAGTAAAAGCAGCAGCGTGGTGTTTTCATCAGACAGGGCTTCGAGAGGGGGTGGGGGGGGGGGGGGGGGGTCGATAATCTACTGACACATTTAATGGCCTGTCATTATCATCATTAAGCCGCCACCTCCTCTTGGGGACCGGGGGGTGGTTGTGTGTGTGTGTGTGTGTGGGGGGGGGGGTTGAGTGCCTGAAAAGCATCCATTTGTGTGTGTTGGACTGGATTTGGGCCCGCTGCTCTCGTCTGTGTCATTTCTCTCTTGCTCTCCATCTTCCTCTATCTCTCTCTTGCTCTCTCTCTCTCCATTTCTACAGCCTCCGTCACCCTACAGTTCTGTGCACATAAATACAGGAAAATCACGTCTCGTATTGATTCAGTATTGAAAGTGTGTTTTATTTTTCTATACTGGGCAATCCTGTATTAACGGTAAAGACTTGCCAACCATTGATTGGAGCCATGACGAGGCTCACTCACCCACTGAATTCAGTGTTTCCGCTGGTAAGGTTTTGCCGTGGTGTCGCGCCACGGCAAAATCCTTGCCGCCACACCATACATTTGATACAAAAAAATAATAATACAAATTACTCTATACTGTTTATTACAGTCTTAAATTTAAAACTTAAATATTTCTGCCTAAATGCACCTTCAAAATCATGACAATATCGTGCCCGCATTTTTATTTTCAACAATAGCTTGGGTTAATGCTGCTTTCTGTGGTCAAGTCAAAAGAGCCTATTACAAAATAATGTAGGCGAGTGTTTAACCAGTGTTTGAATTGGACCAAAATATGCTGGTAGGCTACCTAGCCTACTCCTCACTAGGGTACATAGCAGTTTAAAATATATGAATGTTTGTAATCAATAAGTGGACTCATATACAGCCTAGATCTAGAGAACGTTCCAGTAAGAAGTGTCGACAGCTCCTGCCCATCTCTGGCCTATTTGATCTTATCATTCGCTGATGAGAACTGGCGGATCCTAAAGTCTACATTTTCCAGATGGACATCCGACAATATTTGAAGAGGAACAGAAAGTAGAATGATGTTGAGAGCAGTCAGGTAGGCTAGTCCTGCTATCGTTTTCAGTTTGTATGTAGCAAGTGCACATGTGGGCCAAATGCATGATCATCAGTAGGTTGAAGAACCAGCCATCAGGATAATCAGATCTGACTGTAGAGTAGGGATGGGAATTGAAAACCGGTTCTTGTTGAGAACCGGTTCCGAGTGAATCGATTCCTTGGAATCGTTGGACAAAATCCTTAACGATTCCG
>NC_140254.1:20731733-20736733 GCF_949987555.1 Borostomias antarcticus | reverse complement strand
TTCCTTCAACCGCCTAAAACTGGGCAGGTGCCAGGGAAAGTGCAGAAACGCAAAACAACAACGGATGAAATGCCGGCCAAATCATTGGAAGCTAAAAGGGTCTGAAAATTTATTTCGAAATGGACGGAGGACTTTCCTTGGGTCCACCACAACGTTGTATTTGGACAAATAACTTGGCTCTCGGACAAGTAAAAGATAAGTTCACTTGTCCGAAAGACAAGTACATGAAAAAGCTTAATGCCAAGCCCTGACAGGGGGAGTTTCATATCTATCACCCGTAATAAATCTTAGGGCGGAGTGGTAGACAGAATCCAAGGGTTTCAGGGTAGTCACAGAAGCATGTCTATAGATAGTGTCACCATAGTCTAATACTGATAGAAAAACAGCTTGAACAAGTCTTTTCCTGCTGAACAGAGGAAAGCTAGAACGGTTTCTGTACAGGAAGCCAATTTTCTGCCGCAGCTTAGAGGCTAGATTATCTACATGAAACTTGAGAGTTACAACAATATTGATCTAGGAAAGCAGTTTTGTGTGTGGGCGTTTAGAAAATCACTCTGGAAAATCAAGGTGATCGCTAAACACGGAAGCTTTTTTGTGCAGTGAATTTAAACATGGTGCCGCTGAAATAAAACTTGCCAGTAGGCTCCCTACTCAGCCAATCAGAAATTTTCAGCGTTGCCACCCCACCCACAAAGCACTGTCCCTCAGCAAGAGTACTACCTTGCAAGCAGGGGCTTTTTAAAGTCCCCCACGAACTTGCCCCGGCCGCTTTGGTATGAACACAGCGAGTTACCCCCGAAGGCTACGCTTTTTGTTGGGTTCATCTGGGCTTCTTTCTGTCGGCTATGAAAATGTAATGAAAATTGCGCAAGTGCCTTTTGCAATAAAATTACAGCCAACATAAAGTTATGGAAATGAGGGTGTTTGACCTGATATAATCTCTTAATATAAACCATATAATTAGGAAACGAGGCGACTTTGTGGGAGAGAGGCTGTGTGCGCGCCTGTGTGGGACTCGGTGGGAAGAGAGCGCTTGACAATCCTGCAATCACACTGAGCTAAAATGATGTTCTGTGTTTATGTAATTAAAAATGCTCCCGTTTCGCCTGTCAATAAGGATTACAGCTAAGCAAGTGGGCTTTTGTGCTGTGAAATGGTGAAATTATGTGTGGCTATAATGAAAACTTGTAATGCCCATTGTCATGCATGTAATGTTGTCCACGTCCTGAGTAATGTTAGTGAAAGTGTAGCTCCACAGCCATGGACTCACATTGGTTGCCCTCAAAGAAACCCAATCTAATGCCTGGTCTCTGATTCATCAGACCATTACACCATCCCAGAAATCAATCCGGTGCTCAGATGGTTGTTTTCTAATTATTTTTCTTTCATCAAATGTTCGAGATCTCCGTTTTCCATGTTGATCGCTGCCAGTAGCTAGCTAGATAGCTAATGTGATTGTGATTGACTAGCCTTGCGTCATCAGGCTCTCCTCTGCGATTGGCAGCTAGCTGAATGGCGGGACAATCATGACAAGGTTTTGATTGGATAAATTGTCCCAATGTTAAAATGTCAATGGGAATTCCAATATAAACCACTCGGGAGCTGGCATACCCTACGCCCACTTTTACATTATAGCTTTACCTGAGACATGGCTTAACAAATCTAACTCTAACTCTGACATCTCCATAAATGGGTGTTACGTCCTCCTGACGGAATGCCTAAGGTAAGGGACGACCATAACACAGCTTGTGCAGAGTAGCCTATCCTGGATATAAAACCGTGTGGTGCTCAAAGGAAGTGGCAGGCGGGGGTACCCTTTAAATTAAAGGCTTTACTGGAAAAATGAATATATACAAATACGTCCATGGACAATAAACAATACAGGGAACAATAACACACATTAACATAGAACAGGGGGTTTAACAAATAACGAACCAATTCAACTAAACCGGGGACAGACAGGAGCAGGGATGGAAGGGAGAAGGGGCGTGTGAGCGGAGGTCAAAACAAACCCCGCCCTATCTTCCCCTGAACTCTAAACTAGCCTATACAAATAACTAGCTACTTAAACTGCCCACACTAACCTACCTGCTACAAAAATGAAGGGACAAGCTCTCACTCTTCCTAGTGTGTTTAGACAGATGGTTCCTACATGATGCAGTGTAGACCCCAGGGTCTCTTCCCCTAGCCCTTCTCCCGAGGGAAGGAATAACAATGGGACCACAACACGAAACAAAAGCAGCAAGGTAGAATGTAAACAGAAGCAAACATAATCACCCCCTTTCCCCGCACCCTACACATGCAACAAGCCACAATAAATAGGAGACAGGAAGACAGGTGATTGGACGAGACAGCTGGAACACAGGTGGACTTGATGGAGACTTGATGGACAGTAATTAGCAGAGGGATCAGCAGGCTGGACAGAGGACACAGGAACACCTGGGAAGAGGGGGACACAACAGAAGAACATGCAGACACACACGGACGTAACAATGGGTACAATGTTTACAGCTCCGGCCGTCCTAAGAGAGGTGTTAGCGTTGCACTTTGTGAAGAAAAAGATTTGTCTAACTATGTTGTTTTCTAAATCGATTTGTAAACAATTAACATTTTTAGCATTAAATGTTGAAGTGTCCAAGGGCCTTTTTGTTACGGTTGTAGGCTGCTACAGGCCTCAGCTTGTCATCGTCGGCTTCTCTCTTATCTGAACTTGATTATAAGGAAATTGTCTTACTGGGCGACCTAAATTGGGACTGGTTGACGTTCACTATGTCGGAGGATTTTTAAAACCTGTATGTCTCATTGATTTACACCCAGATTGTGGATAGCCCTACCCACCCTAATATTAAATGTCCTGATAAATCATCCCTAATCGACCTGATCTGGACTGATGTTCCCCATAAGTACTCGGCTGTGGGAGTATTTGCTAATGATGTGAGTGACCACTGCGTTATTGCCATGATTAGAGATACTAAGGTTCTGAAGGGGAAACCACGCATAATTATAAAGTGGAACACTAAACACTTTGTTGAAGAGATTTGTATATGACTTGTTTTACTTTGATAATTAAATAGCTTTAAATCTAAGTATTATCTTTCAGCTACGACTGGAGCTAAGCCTAGGAAATTCTGGAAAGCTATCAAATCTTTATCTGTCGGTGGAAACGATAATGAGTTACCTCACTGTATTACCTCAGATTCGGGTACTATATCGGATAGAGCTTCCATGTTGAATTGTTTTGATGAGCCCTTTGTGTCCTTTGGCTCACTGTTTGACTCTGTTTCAAACTGTCAAACTTTACCTGTGAACACCACAGCGTGTGATTCTCAACTTCTTGGTATAGATCACCTCTTCTGTTCTTCCTTCTTTTTCTGTTGTTGTATATGAAGCCTTAACCAATCTAAACCCTAAAAAACCTGCTGGTGCAGACAACTTGGAACCCTTCCTCACTGCAGATTTTATTGCAGCACCCCTTACATATATTGTTAACCTCTCCTTAAGCACTAATGTGATTCCAAAAATGTGGAAGTCATCTTCCAGTATGTGCTCCCGCTGTTAAAATGGGATGGTGCCACTTTAAATAATTAGAGGCCCATTTCGAAGCTGTCAGTTCTGGTAAAGATCCTTGAAAAGTGTGTAAGTGAACAGTTAAAATGTAAAATGTATTTTACATAAAATAAAATGTTATGTAAAAATTATATTCTACTGTATCTATGCACCAGTCTGTCTTCAGAAAGCAACATGGCACCACTACAGCAACTATGAACGTGGTGAACGATATTTTGGGCATTATGGATGAGTTGAGTTGAGTTGTGCTGCTCCGTTTATGGATCTATCCAAGGCTTTTGATAAAGTTGATCATCTTATTCTGAAGCAGAGGCTGACTATTATTGGTGTATCTGAGCAGGCAGTTGGGTGGTTACCTAACAGAAAGGTCCCAATGTGTCCAATTTCTTGGTCTCACTTCTAAGTGGCTTAACATTTGTAAGTGTCCCCCAGGGCTCTGTTTTTGGGCCGATGTTATTCTCTATCTTTATTAATAGTATAGGGCATAATGTGGATTGCGCCAGCTACTGTGGTATATTGTTCAGGTCCCTCCATTACAGAGGCTCTTGCCAACTTGCAGGCTGTTTTTAATATTATCCAGACTTGGCTATCACAGCTAAAGTTGCTTTTAAATGATGATAATACGAAGGTAATGCATTTTTGTAATGCTAAGAGGAAATCTGAGAACTCCTTAGGCATTCCTACTGCACAGGTAAAGGAATTAGAAGTTGTCTCCTGTTATAAATATCTTTGTGTCTGGCTTGATGACTGTCTTTCTTTTAAACATCAGGTTAATAATCTCCTTAAAAAACTGAAGTTGAAGTTAGGGTTTTATTTCAGAAACAAATCTCTCCCTTGGGTCTCCATTGTAAATGAGATCTTTCAACTCAATGGGACCACCTGGTAAAATAAAGGTAAAATAAAAAATGTAAAAAAAGTTACGCATTTTGACAAATAACAGGCTAGGCTACATCTCGACCAATTACAACATGTTTGGGGGTTTTGTATGTGTGGGCTAATTCAATTGGTTGATTTTTCATTTGCCTTGACTTCCGTAAGCCAGAAGCCTTTTAGCTGGCCTACAATATTAAGTGAACAATTAGCTAGTTAGACCGCTGTCAAAGGACCATAACGTGGACTGTTTATTTTCATGAGGCCTCTAGGGGGCGACGGAGCACTACCAAAACACAGTACAATGAAGTGATATGGCAGAATACAAAATGCAGTTAAGTCAAAAACAGTCTGAAAGTCAATTTTTTGTGCCCTCTTTCATTGAATGAAATGCACGTTCTAAATATGGAGAGGGACGTACTGTATCTCCTGTGTGTTTTTTTTTTTTTTTTTTTTTTTTTCCCCACCTACCAGTCCCCTTGGCAGATGAGAAAAAGTTAATTTTGGACACTGGTTGAGTGAGGGCTGCCTATTATACCTGGCCATATAGCCTAATTGCAGCA
>NC_140254.1:20666733-20726733 GCF_949987555.1 Borostomias antarcticus | reverse complement strand
TTTTATACTTTGTTTGTCTTTGCTCCCTAGACGGCCATGGACCAGCTGCACATGCATTTCACCCAAGCCATCCACAACACGGTGTTCCAGGTGGTGCTGGGATACGTGGAGCTCTGTGCCGGCAATGCTGACACTAAGTTCCAGAAGATGCAGTACAAGGACCTCTGCACGGTGAGGACACACACACACACACACACACACGCACGCGCGCGCTTCATTTGCCATTCATGTCTCATCCAATGTCTGCTACAGTCCTTGAAGTTCTCCGGTGCGGGAATATTCTGGTGCAGGAATTTTTTTTTCTCCTGAATATTTTATCATATTTCCGGAGCAACAGTCATTTAACCAGTCGTTTTAAAGCAAAGCGAAGGGATAGTTCCAACTACCAATGGTATAATCACATTACTCAAGGTAACCAAGGAGTTCTAGCCAATCAGAGGCAGAGTAGGGCGGGCCTTAAACACGTTTTCATCTCTTATTCAGTCAGGTTAGACAACGCGCGCGACACTCGACGAAGCTCAGAGTTGACATTAGCAAATATTCTCTAATCTCTATATAAAATCTCTGACGTTAGCTAGCAGCTAGCTCAGGAGGGTGGATGCCAGGGCCCTGTGCTACGAAACAGGATTACGGCGTTAGCGGGAGACACGAGCCTTGTTGATGAGGCTTCTGACATTTGTCATCCACAAATGTCAGGAGCTTGACAGACTGGTGGCTGGAGGTGCATGTGTTCGTGTATAGGGAGGAGAGTAGAGGGGAGAAGACGCAGCCTTGTGGGGTACCAGAGCTGATGGACCGGGAGTCAGAGACTTTTTTTGCCCAGCTTCACATGCTGTTTCCTGTCAGACCATTTCCTGTTGGAGCTGGCAGGGGGGGGGTCCTATTGTTTTTCAACTCTGCAGTAGAACCCGTTCAGGTCGTTGGTTAGGTATGAGTCGTCAGTGGACTGGGAGTGGGGGGGGGTTGGCTCAGTGGACTGGGAGTGGGGGGGGGTTGGCTCAGTGGACTGGGAGTGGGGGGGTTCGGCTCAGTGGACTGGGAGTGGGGGGGGGTTGGCTCAGGGGACTGGGAGTGGGGGGGGGTTTGCTCAGTGGACTGGGAGTGGGGGGGGGTTGGCTCAGTGGACTGGGAGTGGGGGGGGGTTGGCTCAGGGGACTGGGAGTGGGGGGGTTTGCTCAGTGGACTGGGAGTGGGGGGGTTTGGTTTGTAGTTTGTGATTTCTGAGGCCTTTTCCAGACAGAGGACATGCTTCCTTCTGAGAATTGCGCGCATGTTTTAGAGAGTTCCTGCCTGTATTCAGAGATCAAGTGAACGATGCCGTAGTCCGAGTTTCCCTGTGCAGCACAGGATATGGTGGAATAACCATTGTTTAGTGTGGTGTCACTCTAGAAGTGGTCCCCTCTCTGGTGGTGTAACTGTAAAAGTGGTCCCCTCTCTGGTTGAGCATCTGCTGTCAGTATTTGGGGAGTTCATGGATGAGATTCAATTCCCGGTTGTGTCGCAAAACACTAAAATAAACGAAAAAGCAACGCTGAACAGGGCGCACCAAAATGCCATGGCTGCCATCTGCGGCACAATCTTGATGAGACCTTATAGCCGGGCTTATGATGATACCAAGTCCCCTTCCAGGATCAACATGGTAAACACGCACGCACACAAACGCATGCACACACACACACACACACACACACACACACACACACACACACACACACACACACACTCACACCCGCCTGCGCACACACACACACACACACGCGCACACACACACACACACACACACACACACACTCACTCTCTAATGCTGTTTCCTGCTGAGGGATGGTACATACTGTATAAGTTTACATCAGTGAATGAGCGAGGGGTAGAGAGGAAGAGACACGAGAGAGACTCGTCTACACGTACTATACATCAGTGAATGAGCGAGGGGTAGAGAGGAAGAGACACGAGAGAGACTCATCTACACGTACTATACATCAGTGAATGAGCGAGGGGTAGAGAGGAAGAGACCCAAGAGAGACCCGTTCCACCACATACCGCTCTATGAGATCATAAATTTCAGTTATGCCACTAAACGGTCCCTTGGAAAAGCTTTTTTTTCGTGACCAGTTGCAGTCTCAACTAAATACGTTCTCTTGCACCAGTGCCAGTCGGGTGTCCTGTCAGTGATGCGGTAAATCACATTTACATGTCCCACAAAGCATGAGCCTGGGACTTACTGAGCCGCCATCTTCTCTCCTGACATGTACCCCCTCACTGACACAGCTGAGAGAAGGGGTGAACACAAACTCTACTTTTCCGGAGGACTCTTTCTCTCTTGCACATACTTTGTCTGGTCGTGGCGTCATCGGTGCCTCGTGAGACCATCCTGATCTAGCGAGCTTACATCCTGTTTCAGTCTGGCCTTCCCTCTATCTCGAACAATTATTGTGGACGGGCGTACTTGCCTTGACAAACTCTTTCAGCCAATCAGCGTGACAGAACTTTTGCCAAATCCAATCGGAAGAACGGCGAAAAGGTCTATTCCTCCGAGAAACTCTTGTTCTTGTTTAACTATCATTATTGAGTCTATTTCTAGTTTATTCTACTAACGTTAACGCTACTGCCCATTGCTTCGGGAGACGGTTTTGCCACTGGAACCACTCAGGGGCTATGTTCTACTGGGGGGGCAGAACACAGTCCCTGACTGGCCCGGTCAAAATGTAATTTAGAGAATAATAGTTCGAGATGGGGAGAAGTACAGACTGATCTGTGGAGGCAAACTGAAAGTGAGCTCATGAGATCAGGATGGTCTCACGAGGCTAGTGGTATGGTATGGTAGTTGCTTTGGCCAGTAGATGACACAGCAGTAACAGCAGGAAGGGTGACAATGCAATCTGGGACATTATGGGGCGGGGGGGGGGGGTGGGGACCTCAGAAAAACCTTTACCCGACTGCTGAGTACAGTAGACTCAGACTTTTCTATTCACACCGTTGATAACAATGAACAAAAGAGATCATATTGAATAAACTGAGTAATGCGCTTCATTTTATGCAAAACCACAATCGAATGGTTCACAATTAATGCACAGACCTAGCCTACTCACTGATAATTGGTTAGTGAAGTTCTGCATATGTATTTTGGTTTTTGATGATGATCATTGCTCTTGGTGGATTTTCCTTTCTCTAAGAGCCCGGTTTTGCAAATTCGTTAGCTATTTGGAATAAAAGTAACCAGCTTGGACTTGCAAAGATGACCTTGGCATTCTCGATTACTATTTTTTTCTTAATTATTAGAATAAATCCACAACAACGTCACTGTGACTTTATAAGAACTTATAGAGATCATCATTCAATCAAGAAGCCATCGCCGGCAGCCCTGTTGACATGGTTACATATACGTTGATAAGGGTGAGGGTTAGGCATCAGTTGAACATTTGACTGCGGCTCAGATAGCCTACAATAAAGTCTTGGAAGTGCTTCTGGAGTGTTCCTTTTTCTTCCGGCTAAAGTTGCTTTTGGGATGTGGGGTGTTTGTGAGTCACTCTGGCCCCTCCCCTCTGCCCTCTTCCTTGAGTGGGTCAGTCCTCAAATATAGACAGGCCATTATGCAAATAGCCCTTATTAGCTACTGAAACTTGGCACTGAGACACGCATATTAAAACTCAAGGGACCGGGGGATGCAGCAGTAGGGTCAGATCGTATTGTGAAGCTCCTATTGAATTTGACATTAAACCATTATTATGAGTCCCCTTCACCCCATTTCAGCCTTCTGTCCCCACGGTCTGTCCCCACGGTCTGTCCCCACTGTCTGTCCCCACGGTCTGTCCCCACGGTCTGTCCCCACGGTCTGTCCCCACGGTCTGTCCCCACGGTCTGTCCCCACGGTCTGCCCCCACGGTCTGTCCCCACGGTCTGTCCCCACGGTCTGTCCCCACGGTCTGTCCCCACGGTCTGTCCCCACGGTCTGTCCCCACGGTCTGTCCCCACGGTCTGTCCCCACGGTCTGTCCCCACGGTCTGTCCCCACGGTCTGCCCCCACGGTCTGTCCCCACGGTCTGTCCCCACGGTCTGCCCCCACGGTCTGTCCCCACGGTCTGTCCCCACGGTCTGTCCCCACGGGCAGCCCCCGCTCTCCACTCTCCACTCTCTGGTCAATCAAGGGAAATGGATATTGAACATTAAAAGACGCTGGAGTACCCTTTCAAAACGACAACGTCCCCCCCCCCCCTCAATGCGTGAGATGGCAGCCCTGTCAATCCTAACAAATACCATTGTTTTCAAGGGCCCTCTCTCTACTGGGGCCCTGGGTATTAAGTTCCACCCCCCCCCCCCAAACAATTGATAGGAATTGTTTATTTTTTCTGTGATTACATCACACCTCTGCCTCTTTTTTTTTTGTAATCACTTGTGGTTCTCATTCTGATAATGGTCCATTTGAGTCTGTATTGTGTAACATCCCAGTGTATTGTTACAGGAAGCTTATGAAGTGCTGTATTGTTAATCAGGACAGATCCCTTTTGTGAGACGCTTTTGTACGAGGTTGACCCAGGGAGACCTTTTCAGATGAGCACAACACCATGAACCCAGGCTTAGCTATAGACGGACCTGATACAATAACGGATTGACAACCTGAAATAGAGTTCTAAGAACGTGTCCATGTGTTATTTTGCTGAACCAATCCTTTGTCAGAGCAGCCAGCAATGCTCTGGCCTCCCGTTCCTCCCCACGGAGCGCGCCTGTGTTTTAATATTGCCTCCGCCGCCGCATCAACAAACATCCCAGCACCCGGGGCGTTTAGTATGTTCTACGCTTTATTCACCTCAAACGCCTGCTTTCATTTGAATCAATCATTCTAGGCTTATTTCTCCTAAAGAGAGAGATTCTCTTCTTATGAGTTTTTAGGATCACATATGATATGTTTTCTTGATGCCTTAGATTCTAAGGCATCAAGAAAACATATCATATGTGATCCTTAAAACTCATAAGAAGAGAATGGCTTAGAACATCGTTATACATTGTGTTGTTCCATGTTGTCCTGTGCATCGTTGTGTTGCTTTTTTATTCTGTATCTGATCCTTGTATCCTCCATGTTCATACGTTCATATGTTATATGTAGGTATGTATTTTATTTCTGACGGCGCCTCTTGGCTAGATCATCATTGAAAATGAGAACTGGTTCTCAACTGATTTCATCTAGTAAAATAAAGATCAAATAATAAAAAGAACCCCAAGAACTCTAAAGGCTTTTATCATTCCTTTATATTCTATTGACATATTCTTATTACAGTTGAAGGCTAAGCGCATAGAACCTGTCACTGTGTCTTCAGAAACTGAACCCCCTGTCTGAGTGACAGTGTCCCAACTGGGAGGCTCTAGACTTTCTCAGAACCATCTTTCAAAGTGGCATCAAAGGCTCCTCACATTAAAGTGCATATGAAATGTATTCACCCCCTTGGACTTGGAATCAACATGGAATCAAAATTGATTGCATTTAGTGTTTTGTCACTGGTAAACACAAAGTACTCTATAATATGATATTAACTTTAATAATTTAATAATGTTAAAGTAAAAAAAAGTCCAAGACAAAATGAAGTGGAGAAAAAGGCACGACCTAGACTTAATAATGTGTGGGGGTACTTCACCCAAGACAAGCCCAAAAGGACTCTGCGATGCAAACTATACAAAAACGAGTGAGCATTGTGTAGCATCAGTTGGCATCGTGTACTTTTGAACTTGTCACATTAGAACCGACGTCATCAACGCATACATTTCGCGTCAACGAATTTTCATATTCGATGACGACGACGACGTCGGCGTCCCAGCCCTAGTTCTTGCGCGCTGTTATATTCACTGCTATGGCCGGATATGACGTTTTTAAGATCCGATTGGCTGACTCATCATTACACGTCATTGTTAATGGCGGACGTCATCAACAATGGCATAGAATAATTAGAGAACGGGCGGTAAATATCAAATAGGTAGAAACAGACAATGCAACAGTGGGAGGTCACACCAGGCCAGACAACAAGGTGTGTCCCCCCTGGAGATGTCATCCTGTTATAAATGAGAAAACCACAGCCAGGGGTCTTTGAATGTCAAAGAGTAGAGAACTGCAAAATGGAGGTAGAGGTCTTGGCTTCAACAATAGGTTCAGGAACAAAAGGCTGAAAACAAACCGCAGTGCAGTCATCTCTGAAAACCTCTAAAAATTCTAAAAGGCCTATCGCTATTCCATTTTGTTAGGCTACTCTTCAATTTGATTGTTGTGCTATTCTTATCTGTTCCACTTCTGTTCTGTTATTCTTTTATGCATTGTAATAGTCAAAACGCAATCTCCAAAGACAAATGCATTCTGCACAGCGGCAGCAGAATTTAGACAGGGTCCAATCTCCAAACAAACACTAGAAGTCTTATCAGTATCATCTCACCACAGAAACACTGTATTCAGTGACTCATCACATAGAGAGAGAGTTTCCTCTTCAGGATGCAGGTTGGTTCATGCAGTCTTTTCTATAGTAAAAAAAAAAAAAGATTTGTTAAAGTCTGACATCCTCTCACATCTACGGTAAATATGTAGTTTTTAGTCACAGACTATATGATTTTGCAAAGACTGAGATCATGCAGGTCATTTGCATGAAGATTAAAACTTCAGATAATATAACATGTTTGATTTTACCAGAACTTCAAGTCGAGAAAAAGACTGATTTACGACTTGGATTGACACCTCAAACGGGGAGCGCGCTCCGACTCTAGCAAATCTCTCATGATTTTATTCAGACATTGGAAAGTGCATTTAAGTCATTTGGATGGATGGACAAAATGAGAGTTTATGGAATATGATCCAGGGTAAACAACTTGAGTTTGAGTGGAAGCCAGTTGAGTGGAAGCGTGTGGTCTAGCAGGCCTACTGTATCCTAATAAAATTAGGGTAACGAAATTAGACCTCCTAGTTAATTTCTAATGAATAGGATCACCCTAATTTGGAAATGTAGGCCTGAGAACAGGCTGACCAAGATTTCCTTTGGTTGAAGACAGGCAGCCCTAAATAAATGCATTGGAAAAGTTTATTTAGGAACAAAATATTTTCCTCAATAACTGTCAAGGTCTATTCACAACCAGCACGCACATGCCCAGTGTTGCGATTGGTGCTGTGATAAGCATGTCCATGTGAACTCTGTAACCTCTGGAGACGCTGATAGAACACTTGTGTAAACCATTCTTGTTCTCATCTTGACGTCGTGTAACCCAGGCCTAAGTGCTACAGTATGTTTGGCGCAATCCTACCACCGCACATCAACCTAAGAACACCATCCTTACCGTGAAGCATGGTGGTGGCTTCATCATGTTATGGGGATGCTTCTCTGTAGCAGGGACTGGAAAGCTCACAAAGGTAGAGGGGGAAATGAATGGAGCAAAGCACAGCGAAATTCTGGAGGAAAACCTGCTGCAAGAGACCTGGAACCTGGGAGAAGATTCCTCTTCCAGCAGGACAATGACCCAAAAGCCAAAGCCAGACTGGAGTGGCTTAAAAACAAAAAGGTCTTAAATAAACAATCAGTTGTTTATTATTTTTTTCCCATTATCTTGGAATGGCCCAGTCAAAGCCCAGACCTCAATCAAACTGAGAATCTGGCAAGACTTAAAACTTATTGTTCACCAATGGCACTCATCCAACTTGATGAAGAATGGGCTACAATTTCTGTGTTTAGATGTGCAAAGCTGATCGAGACGTACCCAAACAGACTCACAGTTGCCTGCCAAAGGTCCTTCTTGACTCTGGGGGGAGGGGGGGGGGGGTTAATGGATTTAATGAAATTAGATTGAAATTTAAATTTAATTAAATGTAATGGATTTAATGAAAATAAATCTCAATAAAATGTGAAAAAGTCCAAGGGGGTGAATTATTTTCATAGGCACTGTAGGCTCTCCAGCTCAGTACCTCTCCATGGAGCATATTAATTTCCTTTCATTTTCCCAGGGAGCAACCAGACAGGACGCCTTGATCTGACTTAACTCTGAGAATTTGTCATGTGTACTGTGTAATCTGTCTGGCTGGTGCCTAGTTCTCTCCTACTCATTGAGGGTCAACAAAGATGTTTGATCTGTAGTTTATTGTTGTTTTAAGACTAGATGGTGTGTGTGTGTGTGTGTGTCTGTGTCCCATTGAGGTACCTCACTACTCTTGGTCCCTAACACTGATTATTATTCAGTTCCCATCATACTCACCAGAACAAAGACAAGCTCTCAACAGCTGCTGTTGTCTAGAAATAGCTTGTTATTGTCAATATCAATAGTGAGTCCTTGGGAGACCTGAGGTTAAGCACATTTCTCATTCACAGCACATTAATTGTCCCCCTGATGAAACAACGCATAGAAGCATTGTTGCAAATTGTACTGTTGTCGGTATTGTAGTTGTATGGCACATTATGAATTTTGGAAGAACTAATCATCCTCCATCCGTCTGCCCATCGGCTCTAACCGCTGGCCATCTACCGCCTCTGTCTCTTTGCCCACTGCTCATGAGTTCACACATCTCTCACGTCTTGTTTGGCATTAGTGCATTAAATTAAACAAACTGTCGTGGTCACATTTTAAATCAATCAACGTCTTCGTCATGCCCAGAGGTACAGTAGGGTATCTATGTGGGTTTTTCTGAAGATTCAGGGCCAAGTACTCAAGCTCAAGGTTTTTTAAGAGTATTTGTTTGCTGCAACACACACTTCACACATGGATTAGTCCCCCACTATAAGCTTAGTTAAGGGCTAGCTAGGGTGATGTGCTTTACTTAGCTAGGCTAGCCAAATAACTATAGCTAACATACTGTAAAATAACTATTACTCGCATGAGACCATCCTGATCTTGCAAGCTTACATTCAGTTGTGCTCCGTAGATCAGTCTGGCCTTCCTCCTATCTCGAATGATTTCTCTCCGATTATGTTTTGGCTGAGCATTGAATATGTATCTGATAACATTACTCTGCCCTACCTGCACTTTGTTTGTAAGCTTTTGGGAGAGTCCACTAGGCCTATACCATGCGGAGCAGGCATAGTCGAGAGTCCACTAGGCCTATACCATGCGGAGCAGGCATAGGAGAGTCCAGTAGGCCTATACCATGCGGAGCAGGCATAGTCGAGAGTCCACTAGGCCTATACCATGCGGAGCAGGCATAGTCGAGAGTCCACTAGGCCTATACCATGCGGAGCAGGCATAGTCGAGAGTCCACTAGGCCTATACCATGCGGAGCAGGCATAGTCGAGAGTCCACTAGGCCTATACCATGCGGAGCAGGCATAGTCGAGAGTCCACTAGGCCTATACCATGCGGAGCAGGCATAGTCGAGAGTCCACTAGGCCTATACCATGCGGAGCAGGCATAGTCGAGAGTCCACTAGGCCTATACCATGCGGAGCAGGCATAGTCGAGAGTCCACTAGGCCTATACCATGCGGAGCAGGCAAAGTCGAAGTGGCACTGGATTAATGAGGCAACTAGAAGTTTCTTCACCTTAAAGGGGAACGCCGCTGTCATGGCAAGTTTAGCTCAAATGTCGCTTTGTCCTCAATGAAACCGATCCGTACACACCAACATTTAACTGATCCATGCAGTAGTAAGCTAGCTCCTTTTTCCTCTGTGCGCACACCCCCTTTATAATGGAGGTCTATGGGCCTCTGCTAAAAACTATGATAAACATGCATTTTCAAGGCAGGAAGCGCCAGGAAGCCCCTTACCGGTCTCAGTAGAATGTTGTCTTGTGAAATGAATCGCCATCCCCATGTGTTGACGTGTTAAGGCATGGCTAGGAGGATGTAAACAATCATCTAGCTTTACCACGGCGGAAGTTTACAGTGTGGAAGGTAGGGTGTAGTGCGTTCGGCGAAATAGTTCTGGCTCAAATTTAGTTTTTGTTTCAATATTCGGTTTGAGAATGCGATATATTTCACATGACAGCATAATGACACCGGTAAGATCACCCCCTTGCGCTTCCTGCCTTGAAAATGCATGTTTATCATCGTTTTTAGCAGAGGCCCATATAGCTCCATTATAAAGGGGCTGTGCGCACAGAGGAAAAAGGCTTCATTGAGGACAAAGCGACATTTGAGCTAAACTTGCTATGACAGCGGCGTTCCCCTTTAATATTAATAGAAAAAACAGATTTAGCAATATAAAAACATAAGTTTTTTTCGGTTTAGACAAAATTGTAGCTGCAATTTCCTCACTGGAGACAGATTGGTTAAGTAGCCTGGCGATGATGCTTTCAGATAGGAGCGCTTTCCGAGGCCGACCCGCCCATCTGACCACAGTATGATCAGCAGAACAAAGCTGCAGATGGATCCTAACTTTTCACACATGCTTTCACTGCTTCTTGGCCACTACTTCACTGCTTCTTGGCCGATGCATCATTTGTGGGGGACAACATGTTTACAATGTTTCAACATGTTTACTGCTTGACAAGGAGAAGAACTTGATAATAATGTGGAGGGAATTACACTTTATTTATGATGCCATCTGTGCATACAGTACATAAAACTCAAGTCCACATTGAGTTTGGCTCAAGTCGACATTGATCCCGTGGCTTCTTTCCAACAACTCAAATTTGATCATGAAATCTGAATTATGCTATTAGTCAATTGTGAGTTCTGGCGAGTGGTAGTACACTGACTGTAATGTAATAAATGTAATGAATTTCAATTCGATCAGTATGAAATGTTTTTCACAGTCATGACAAGTCCCTCACCACATATAACGTTAATCTTTTTTAACGATCTATAACGGCGTAATAATGTTCTTACACCTGGTCAGTCCAAGTAAACAAGAGTTCCAGAGATCTAACTTGTTGTACCCTGCTCTCTGTATGCATGCCAATGTTTTAATGTCTTTAGGGAATTGCCACACTTTGATGGCGGAGACCAGCTTTGTAATTCACTGGCACTGCAGATTGCTGACTCGGATGTGGGTGTTTCTATCCTCCACTGTTTGTTTGTTGTTTTTTTGTGTGTGGGGGGGGGGGGAGTACTATGATCACATCTCAAAAAATGGAAGTGAATCAGCTTAATAAAGGGAACTCTGGCCACCATATCTAAATCGAACACTCGAACCATCCACCAACCCTCCCTCTTTCACCACCCGAAACGTTTCAATTCCTAACAGAAAGATTCTAAGGTTCTAAAATAGATCCAAACACAGTCTATGGGAGCAGGGCTATGACTTGGTCAATGTCTGTGGGGGCCAGACCTCTGTCATCGGAGATAAGGCCCTATGCTCTTTTATCTTTCCCACCAGCAGGTATGGAAGTGGAGTTGTGTGTCCATAGACTGCCTCTTCGCACAAGCACACACGCATCCTCATACACTCAAACTCGCTTACATTCTCACACACACACACCAAGCTCACCTCGCTTGCCCTCTTGCTCTATGGAGGGTCAAGGGTTACCCACAGCATCTCTATAGCGGGGGAGACGGTGATTAACTCGCTGAAGATCACACAGTGGCCCCTCGGCACACGATCTGTTTTCATTTCTCGTTGCTTAGCAACATACTGTGATAAAGGCACCCATAGAAGACCTTCAAATGCCAAGGCATGGGGTACGTTATTTAACCAAGCGGCTCAGCTTCGCTCGGAGTGTAGAACGCACTTAACGGGTTGCTCAGTTATGCTCAGACTGATCTGCTCAGAGCGCAAGTGAGCACTTCTAAACTACGATCAGTCTGAGCGAACACAAAAGATGGATCCCAAAAGGATGCTCGTACACCTCTCCATTGCTGATGGCACACTAAAGGCATCCGTTTTAGTGACCGAAGAGGAAATGATCGCCGTTTGCCTGTTAACGTTATTTACAGAATGCAACATCTCCTCTTCGTCCTGGATATTATCCGCCCCTAGTACATTAATAAAATCATCATCGGCCACTGCCTCCTCCACCGAAACATTGAATTTCCGCTAGCATATAAACATACAGTACTATTAGGCTGTATTGACAATCCGGGCGGCTGTAGCTCAGTTGGTAGAGCGGGTTGTTCAGTGATCGAAGGGTCAGTGGTTCGAATCCCAGCTCCGACTGTCCACATGTCGAAGTGTCCTTGAGCAAGACACCTAACCCCAAATTGCTCCCAATGAGAAGGTTAGCACCTTGCATGGCAGCTACCGCCATTGGTGTGTGAATGGGTGAATGAGAGGCCATTGTAAAGCGCTTTGAGTGCCGCTAAGGTGGAAAAGCGCTATATAAGTGCAGTTCATTTACCATTTATTGGTATCCTTGTCAGATCTGAACTTGAGGGGCAAAGGGTTAAGTTTTGTCCATGGCAAACTCAATATTTCTCGCCACCGCCGAGTTTGGTGTGCAACGAAGACACACCAAGCATGCAATTTTCAAACGTCTTCATTGCTGGCATGTCTTCATGTTGGCAGGAAACGATAATTAATCATTAATGGACCTTGAGGGGTCTTTATTTGCCAGAGCCAGGACTTGGAGGGATAGAGCCAAGACTAAGAGACATGGCCTCCCCAGTCTTCAGTTCATATGCCCCCAGCCTTTTGAATACCTTCGCCAGAGGACTTGAGAATGTCTGAGGCCGTGGCAATTTTTGAGCATAAAACATACAGTAACTTTTTTTATATTGCTTTTACCACACAGCTTTACATGTGTTAATATATTAGTGTTCATTGTATTGTTTTAATTTTTTTCATTCTATTTTATTTAATTGATTTAATTTTGTAATTCTTTTAATTGTACAGTATTTTCTTTTAGATCTGTTCTCATTGTGTTTACATATATTTATGTTTTTATTATGTAAAGCACTATGTGCTACATTGATTTGTATGAATGGTGCCCTAGAAAAAAAAAGACATTTACACACAAACACACGAGCACACACAACACACACACATCTTCAGCAGTTCGCCGGTGGAATTACCCTCAGCATTTTCCCATCCAAGCTGTCGGCAGCCAGGAGCAGTGGGCAGCCATCGTTCATGGTGCCAGGGGACCAAGTGCTCAGTCCAAGTCCTGGTCAGGGACAGGACTGAAGAGCATCTTGCCGCTCTACCTCCCGAATTATGTACCACCCAGGTGTGGTCATCAGGGCTAGCCTGGTAAACCAGACTCATCACAATTTTCTTTGGACTTTTTCACCAAGTCTGGACTTCCACCCGCCCAGAGCAATTTGAGTGTGTGGGAGTACTTGCCTTGACAGACGAACTCCGTCAGCCAATCAGCATAACCAATCATAGATCAAACTTTTACCAAATTCAGTCGGAAGAACGACGGAAATGTATTTAACGCTGAGAAACTCCGCTAATGCATACTCTTGTTCTTCTTTAATTGTTATTGAGTCTATCCATCCATCCATCCATCCATCTTCATCCGCTTATCCGGGGTCGGGTCGCGGAGGCAGCAGTTCCAGCAGGGGGCCCCAGACATCCCTTTCCCTGGCAGCATCAACCAGCTCTGCCTGGGGAATCTTTAGCCGCTCACAGGCCAGTGCGGAGATGTAGTCCCGCCACCTGGTCCTGGGTCGACCCCGCGGCCTCCTCCCAGCCGGACACGCCTGGAACACCTCCCTAGGGCGGCGCCCAGGAGGCATCCTCACTAGATGCCCGAACCAACTCAACTGGCTCCTATCGACGCAAAGGAGCAGCAGCTCTACTCCGAGTCTCTCCCGGATGACTGAACTTCTCACCCGATCTCTCAGGGAGACCCCAGCCACCCTCCGGAGAAAACTCATTTTGGCCGCTTGTATCCGTGATCTCGTTCTTTTCGATTATGACCCATCCTTCATGACCATAGGTGAGGGTGGGGACGAAGATAGACCGGTAGATCGAGAGCTTTGCCTTTTGGCTCAGCTCCCTTTTTCGTCACAACAGTGCGGTAAAGCGACTGCAGAATTGAGTCATTGAGTCTATTTCTGCAATAACTTCACTTATTGCTGTGTTCATTCTTCTACCATTAACGTTACCAATCGTTGCTTCAGGAGTTGACATTACTGTTCTACTACAGTACTAGCGTACTCCTGTATTTCGCGTCATCATCTACGGACACCAATCAGGGACTGGGGGCGGAACAGCAGTTAAAATGCAGTGTCCTGATTGGTGCCCCATTTTCTGGGAAAACTCACGCTCTGGGTGACAAAGTCCAGATTCATAGTGAAAACAATTTTTAAAAATCATGATGAGTCTGGTTTACCAGGCTACATCAGGACCACATCTAGAGCCACCTGGGTTTGAGAATATAGCCACACATGTTTACAGTTCACTTTGACTTGACAGTCAAACTATGTTTGAATCAAGCATTCAGCTTCCAATTCCAATGCCATGTCACGTAGTACCTAGTCACATCCAGACTTTTTTTTTTGTACAATTATCATTCAGCAGTTTGTCATGTCCTGTCTGGTTTAGATAAAATGTACTACGCAGCTTGTTGTTACAGTTAGTCTTGTTTGATGTTAATCTTTAAATTAAAGTTTTATCATCCAAGATGCTCTTGTCTAATGACTAGGAGCCAGGTGTGAATTCACATTATTACAAAACACGTTTTTCAGCCTAGCTTGTTTAAAGCTGCTGAACTACTTTTAGTGATGGATTGCCATCCGGCTCCAAGACCAAATATTATCCATCTCTCTCTTCCCTCCCTCTCTCTCTCTCTCTCTCTCTCTCTCTCTCTCTCTCTCTCTCTCATTCAGGCATAGAGCTATTCATTTCACAGTCAAGGTTTTATCTTAGATGTGCCAGGCTTTAAACTCCCGATTTGAAAAGCAGATTTATTGCATTTCAGTGTGAAAGACACCCTTAACTGGAGTGATATTCATCCCTGGGGTCCCACATCAGGGCATAATTGTGGTGGGATTCTGTTTTCAAAAATAGAAAGGCAGTACTGTGCATTTGGATAGAGGCTTTATGATGGTATCACTTACGTCTCTGACATCTGACCAACGTCTCTTCCCTTGTTTGACTTTCTGTTAAAGCCCTCATCAGTGTGGAGCCTCAGGCTTTTGAATGGTAGCAGTTAAAGCAAGAGCACGGCCCTATGCAGTAGCACACACTCGGAATAGAAGAAATAGGCATAACATTGCTTTAAAACAGGAGTATTCTAGCCTTGTGAGACCATCCTGATCTTGCGAGCTCACATTCTGTTTCTCTCGCAAATCAGTCTGGATACTCTCCATAGAGATCGGTTTGAGCCTGATCAGAAAACGATCTCGCCAATCAGTGTTCTATGAGGATGCCAATCAGTGTTCTATGAGGAAATGCAAACAGCTACAGTACACTGGGCGAGTTTGGATGTGAAGACAGTGAGGAGTGGTTGAAGTTTTGGTGGTTGAAGTTGAAGTATTTTTGAAAGTGCCTTCCCTTTTCCAAATAGTTTCTAATGGAAAGTTCCCAGAACCATCTGTCATGTCAGATTAGGAATATTCTCTACATCAAGGCAATTGTGAACTGTCAAACATACATGTTTGACACTGTATAACATTACAGTTGATACAAACATTATTATTATTATTATTATTATTATTAATGATAATAATAATAATAACAAGAATACAAATAATCAAATCTGTAATCCTGCAAGAAGCTTGGGAAGCATTTACCACAGGACTACTAGAATGACACAGCAGTGTACCACTGTGAATTTTGTGTTCTAAGGGAGGCCACACAAAATACCAACTTCTTTTAAAAACAAGAAATTCCTATTTAGGTCCATGATTCAATACTTTTTTTTTTTTTAATTCACATGGTGCCTGAGATTCTCTTGGGACTGCCAACCTACACCATGGACAGTTGTTTTTTGATTGCTTTTTTTGTATAAAGGCTATGGATTGATATCATTCTCCCACTGGAACACGTCCCCTCTGTCACAGTGAGTGGAAAAACATCCTGTCAGCATGGCTGCCTCTGGTAGGGGAAACAGTGAAAACGTGACTATAACACAATTATCTGCCTAAATTAAAGGCAGTTGGACTTGACAGTGACCCCGACAGCTTACCACAGAACCAATGGTCCATGGACATTAACATTTGACCACAAATCGAGTTTCCTGATATTTATATGTACAGTACTTGATTTCTACCCCAGGGAAATACACAAAGCAAAGCCTGAAGGTATACAAAAGTCTAGACGCTTGGTCGTACTTCAAGGCTTGATTTGTTGTTGAAATTAAAGTGATGAAACACTGATGAACATTCCGGTTGTATGTGGACAGGTTTGTACAAATATTTATTTTATTTTATTTAGAGACATGTTCGCATGCAGCAGCGTTGATGTTTGCAGTTATGTCTGGAGTGAGAATGCGCGATGACACAGCATTTGCATCATTGCCATGCCAGTGGCTTAAGCCAACACAGACAAAACAATTCCACTGCTCTGAACTATCAGATAATAGATATGACCGACCTCAGAACGCAGTGGTTTTGCATCCAGTGGACAAGAATGTGGTCAGGGAAGCTACACCAAGGAAGTCAGGGCCCTGTGATGCTACACCTAAACCTACAGAAAATAAAATGGCAGACTTTCTGGATAAGTTCAAACATGCAAACCCGAGAGTTGCCGTGCTCTGTATAGATTCAAAACACTCCCAAGACTTTGTCCCTACGCCTCTGAAAGATGGCTATCCTGAACCATTAGGACAACTTTATGAACCTGAGAATCTGGGGTTGACTTACAAAGAGCTTCTTTACAAATCGGAAAAGGCTTTTGAGGATTTGTTGATCACAGATGCTCAGTGTGAGCTTGTTGAACAGCAGACAGCGGGACAGGCTTCATAAAAGATGTGGTACACCTACAGGCTCGATCCATAAAATGCTTTAACACTATGCAAAACCATGGTGTAGTTTGATCCGAAAATGCTTAACAGTACGGAAAACCGAACATTAGCAAGCCCATGGGCTAATTATTGCTAGTTTTCGTGACCACATAACTTTGCAGCCAAGAACTGTGTCCATGTTAATAAATATAGCTTTTAAAACGTAACCAGTTAGCTGGCTAGACAGGAGTCAACTAGTAATCAATCATCACTGCCCCTGACAGATGGCTGCATTTATTATTTTTAAGATTGGTGCACTTTCAGATATTCCGTTTAATAGCCAGGCAGGGGGGTCCCCCGGGATCCCCAGACAGCTGACGAGTCATGCCCTATCTAATATCTGATCATCGATTGCCTAAAAGAGCCGCAGTGACGTTGGCAGCGCCTTTCTGAAAAGTTCAGATGACAATGTTTTCAAAAAGCTGGAACCCTTGAAAAAAGACTCCAGGCAGCCGCCAATGCTCTATCCTCTTTGGTAACAATTGAAAAAGGGCACAGGCGCTCAGAAATGCGCACTTTCACGGCCACACATGCCATATTGTATAGCCTTTAGATTAACCGAGTAGTGTTTATTTTCCGAGTAGCAGATCGCCTACTCGAGTACTCGTTTAACCGTGCACATCCCTAGTGTGTAGCGTAGTGTAGTGTGTGTGCGGTTCACGTTACAGCCGAGCTCACGAGAGCCGAGTAGGTCTACAGCGAGGGCTGCTGTGTCCTCTTCCTTACCACTCACACAGTACTCACTCGGCCAGTCTGACTAGACGGCAGCCTTGCAGCAAATATGTAAATAGTTTGTAGGTCTGCATTCATTAGACCAATGCATAATATTATTTGTTGTATCTGTAAAAAAGAAAAGAAAACAAGCTAGCATTATAGTTATTTGGCAAAGTTTGTAAATACGTAAATAGTTAGATTGTAAACTACCTGGTCAGCCTTTTCTATTTATTTTGCATCTTTCAGACTTCGTATTGTCGTGGAAATTTCTGTGACAAAGTCTTGTTCAGGAGAGAGTTGAATGCCAACATTCTAAGTTTAACAAAGTGTTTTACCCACAAGCACGCAAGCAGCACAATAGCCACATACAATATACTGTACAAACAGCACAATAACATACAAACAACCTCAATAACCTGTCTGGAGAAGGGGGACCATCAAATCTCAGTTGCTTCATGCACACAGCAGTCAGCAATGTGAGAAATGGCGTCCCCGATCTGTGGTTACAGTCAGCTTTATACAGTCAAAGAGAGCAACCTTGGCGTCTGAGTCACTTCTCGGCCTTCGCTCATTCATTAGGTCGTCCTCAGACAAGCTTGACAGCGAACTCTAATCATCTCGGTCTTCCATACACTCCCCACGCTCCCCACCCTCAGCCCAGCTGAATTCATCTTTTGTCGACAGAAAGAGGGTTGCTGGCGGGGACTTTGAGAGCAAAAACAGTCAAGGGCGCTTAGTTCTACAAACATAAGATAGTAGATATACACAATATTCTTTCTCTATGCAAGGAATGAGGCCAGCTCTAACTGCCAAAACAATGCACCTTCTGTTACTTCAACTAAGGTGTAATATGTTAAGGGGTTCAACTAAGATCTTATTATACAGAATTTCCATTTCACATATTATGCAAATTAGTTGATTTCATCATCTACAGTAGCTTCTTCTAGCTACGTTTGGGAGATTCAACAGCTACTTTCCTTAGAGAGGAGTTGGCAACACCGGGTGGGCATGTCATGGATACTGGGTGTCAACAGTGTCGTCATAGATACACGCAGTAAGGCGTAGTATCGCTGCATTTCTCTACACTGAGCTGAAACTAGTGCACATAACCTAAGTAAATAAATATTAACAAACAAAACATTACTAGAAATTACATTTCCTGCATAAAATGTGTTTGTATACTGAACAGATGAAAATAAATCACAAAAGCATTGCTGAAAATGCATAACGTTAGCCTATATGGGAAAAATATGAACTAATTTTAGTCCACAACACATAGCCTAGCTAATGTTAGCCTACATAGCTACTTACAACAGAAGACAGACTAAACTGTGGTTACATTACTTACTGTATGTAGCTAGCTACAGCAACAGAAAATATTTTCATTTCATCATCTCTCATCCCCAGTCAGAAAATGTCTGCTTGCCGAGATGCTAATGTTCGCTATGTTAAACTCCATTGGTTTATGCAAAAAATTTTAGAGATCTAAAAGTCCACTATTTTTGGCTTTTTGGGTCTTTCAGGAGGGAAGGAAGGTCCCGTTGGGGAGTGAGCCACCCCTCAATGGCAACGGTAGGGGAAACACTGTCCAGCACGTATTGAGACGGCCGGTAGTCAGGCGGCATCTTTGGCGCAGATATGCCATTCATTGTGGTGGGGGTCATTGACACAGGATCACTGAATTACATCACTCTCCAAGCATTTACAGTCATTAATCTATCACAAAGAGCGGACGTGTTCTGACGGTGACGGACCCTCGCTAGGCATGGTTTACAGTCGGGCCGTAACTCTCAGAATGTCACAGGGGGGTGGGTGACAGGGTGGGTCCGATACAGAATTTGCAATGGATCCGATGTCCTGTTAGCTTTTCCACAGCTGGGCTCTGTGTTGCTAAGCACCGTCTGTCATTCACTGAAGCCCCTAGTGTACATTGCACACTGTCGATAATTTACTGTTGATGAGGTGGGGGGTTTTACACACACACACACACACACACACACACACAGACACACACACACACACACACACACACACACACACACACACACACAAACAGCTGTGGTTAAAACAAAAAACTGGGTCCTCTGACTACTGGGAAAGCTGTGTTTCACCGTTTGCCATGTCAGAACACGAAGATACCAGTACATCTGTCTCAGAAGGTGATGACAACGCACAGCTGGATAAACAGTCTATGTCAGCCCACAGTGTGTATTTAAGTAGAACACCATAGCGTCTTAAAAAACGCCCGCCGTGAAGAGTTATAACGGTTTTAGTGACATTGTGTTAAGGTGGGCCAAATCGTAATTCAACTCTGTTGCCCTTTTCCTCAGAGTAGAGCTAAACGTTTTTCCTCCCTACTTTTTTCTGGACTATTGTGACCGCAGAAGAAGAGAAGCACGAAGTCCACTTAATCCGTCATCAGTTGGATGGAAGTCAGGAGAGACAGGTTCTCCACATTCCCTCCACCTGTCCACACAATACACAATAGCACTGGCAGTGCTGGGAATTTTACCCTTTGAAATTTCTTCAATATATCATTTTTACTTTAGTTTATTGCAGTTTCTAAAGGTTTTCTCAATAAACCTAGGGGAATGTTCATTAATGGTAACAGGAAGGAAATAAACACCTAAACCTCCTCCTGACCACTATGCTCTGCTACCTCGGGGCGACTGGTTGCCCTGTCACTCCGAGACCCCTGTGGTCGATTGACACGGTCACGGCTCTTCTCTGTCCTGGCTCTGCAGTGGTGGAATAAACTGCCCACTGAGGTCAGGACAGCAGAGTCGCTGCCCATCTTTCACCACAGGCCCAAAACTCACCTCTTCAAGAAGTACTACCATGATCTTCCCTCTTAAGCACCTATTGCATTTTTTGTTTGCTATTCTTCACTTTGCCTTCAGCAATAGATTAGGCACTTGTTTTAGAGAGGAGATGCACATATGAGTGCTGGAAAGTAGTAGTACACTGACCTTTCCTACATTAAATGCAATTCTTGTAAGTTGCTTTGGATGAAACCGTCAGCTAAATGACTAATGTAAATTAAATTCATCTTTTGGTTGTCGTTGTTTTGATGTGAAACTTTACGGCCTGATTTGCCCCTGCCTGCACAAGGATCAGCACGACGGCCATTTGTGTCAGTATTGACGTGTGTGTTTCAGTGAGTCAGTGTTGAAGATAAGCACAGGCTGGTTTTGTGTCCGTCCCACGTTTTGTCCTATGCTTGTTTTAATCACACCTTCTGGGACAGCTGTAATGAAATATCTCTACCAAGCTCCTCTCATTTTCCCCCTACTGAATGATTAAAGGATTTTTTTTTTTTATGCCAAAATGATATTTTGTCCCAAATGTTGTGACTTTGATTAAAACAACAATAGCACCGAGGACAAGTGGTCCCCATATCCCTTGAATGTCCCATTTCCTCCAAACAGCCTTCAGCTTGAAGACGAATAATTCGTGTAACAATTATTGTTAGGCCTATTATATCCAAGGTTTTTAAGTGATAGTCGTACTAAGATATTTGACATTGATGTACAAATGAGCAACTGTTACTTTACACCAGCATCGGAACCCAATGCTCCCGTTTGGTGAAAACCATGACGACATCGATCGAATGATCATCTTGATTTTAAGGTTCCTCGTTTTCGTACAGAACTTGGACGGACTGCGTTCTCTTATGATGCTCCGTATACCTGGAACTCTCTCCAACAGACATTGAAGCTAGAGCTGCTTCCCTCCCATACGGCGTTCAGAGCCGTGGCTCTAGACATTTGTTCATCGACTTGTCACTGTTTTGGATCTTAATTATTACTGTTGTTTGTGTTTGCGTGTGAGCTCGTCGGCATTGGAAATGAGGGAAACCTCAATTGCCCTACAAGTTTAAATAAAGGTTTGAAATGAAATGAAATGAAACTTACCCCACAGTTTCAAAAAACAGCACAGCACGCGTTTAAAGTGTATTCTTGAAACTATTATCAAACATAAGTGTTCTGGTAGGAAGTATAGCAGAGGAGGTGTAACGACCACATTATCTCCTCTCATCTCCCATCCTCCAGCACATCACTCCCGACAGCTACATCCCCTGCCTGACGGACCTGTGCAAGGCATTGTGGGAGGTGATGCTAAGCTACCACCGGACCATGCAGTGGCACGAGGAGCATGACAAAGAGGAGGCGGTGCCTGCCGCAGGTAAGAATCAGGCCTCTCTCCGGACCCAGCCAAGCCTTTACAGCTACATTGTAGAAGGTTAGTTTCAAATTGTTCAATTGAAAATTTGGCAAGTATTTAATGCGCCACTATCCCCTAATGTGGTGCACAATGTCCACAAAATCCCGACAGTTCACCAGAAGTCATTTAAAACTCTTGTTCTTCCAATGTTCTTTGAGAATGGTTTCCCTCGTGGGCATCTGAAGCCGCTGGACACACCAGTGCTCGGCCCTCACCTTCACACTCTCCATATCAACGTTTACAGTTGCCGTAGCTCGCACCCTGCCCTTAAGGAGTTCTTTGAAACCGACTGCCTTGACATGCTAAGCCCTCTCTCTCTCTCTCTCTCTCTCTCTCTCTCTCCCTCTCTCTCCCTCTCTCTTTATTAGCCAACTGTCTCTAAATCAATGCTGCTGACTCTGCTAAAAAATAGGGGTTGACTTTCATTTACAAATTGTGAACCGATCTTGAGATTGATGTCTTTTTTCAAGTATTAATCCGTTCTTTATAGGGGATCCTAGTGAAAGGAAATGGGTTTGGACCCAGGCCACCATTTAGGCAGTGCAACGCAGGCCCTGCTGAGATGGCACTGGGTACAGGAGGATGTTTGGGGGTGTTCAACTTGAGTGCAATTTATTCTGTGCTTTAGCAGATCCTACAGTATACAGAGGTCAGTGGGGAAAACCTGGAATTAATGGACACCCATGCTTCTGTTGACAGGGACATTGGAAAGTCATTACTTAGCCTCCCATAGGAACACTTACTTACAATTTATGTAAAACATTAATTTACTCTGATGTAAAACTCTGGTAAACATCAATTTCCATTCAATTATCATGTTAATTTCTGTTGAGACATTATTTATCATAATTAGACAAACATACATAATCACAACATCTTGCCCTCAGTATGAAATTGCAGCAGATGCTGTCGACATCTGTGACATTCTTCTAATTCCTCTCACCTAATGTAGCACCCATCACATATAGTGAAGCATTTAGACACTTACTTTTTCCCAGATACAGTATGATGATAGATACTAGTATGTTAGTATAGTATAGATACTAGTATGTCACCTTTTTCTAGGCAAATAGGGGAGGAAATCAAGTCTGGGTATACCTTGAAAATAGCCCCTTTTTTAACGATGTGCTTAGAGTCCTTGAAATAAACAAACCATATAACGCAGTCCTGACCAAGGCTTTGTTCATCAAGTCATTATAATTTAATTGCTATTTTTATTTTTTATTTTTTTTGTGTTCACATTGACTAGTCACTGCCTCCGCGCTCTGCCTAGTCGATCCATCCGACCCCCCCTGGCTACGGGCCTGCAAGCTGAAGAATTTCAGCGCAATTAAATTATAATGACTTGGCTTGCTTGTTACAGTAGCTAGCTAGCTGACACGCTACTGCTAGGAGCAATGATTTATGGTATTGCATGCATTCTTGTAAACGGGGGTGAAATGCTGGTGTGATTGAATTTTTCAAAACGTCTGCACTCTAGCTGTCTTCCTGCTTCGTATGGATGCTATAGAGCTGGCTGGTTACAAGAGAGGCAGGGTCGTTAACCTGACATTGAACTACAAAACAGGCACTCCAAAGTCCTTGAATTTCATTTTGTAATGTCTGTGTGAACCATGTAGCTTGTTCATTCGGAGCAATTTGGGTTTCAGTGTCTTGCCCAAGGACACGTGGACAGGAGGAGCCGGGATTGTCTAGTCACAGTAGCGATTTGCTCAAATGCAGTACCATCGTCTAGTTTGGTGTTTCTTTGTACTGTACATTTAGATGCTTTAATATTCCCTATGTGGAATTCATTAAACTAATGTAGTCTGAAGGATATGACCAGCATCTCGATGGGGCCCTTCGCCTCTGAATCACCCTTACCTTTGTGACAGAGTAGCTATCTACCCTGTGAGGGGGAAGGACAGACCTAACATCCAGTCCCAATCACAAGGGGGCGGGGCCTGTCCATCATCAGTGGTTGCGATTGACTGACTTGTCTGCCCTCTATGTGAAGGTGACCTCACATCATACATGGCACCCGCTTGTATGTGTATGCTCGTGTGTGTGTGTGTGTGTGTGTGTGTGTGTGTGTGTGTGTGTGTGTGTGTGTGTGTGTGTGTGTGTGTGTGTGTGTGTGTGTGTGTGCGTGCGTGCGTGCGTGCGTGTGTGTGTGTGTGTGTGTGACCCTTAATGCCGGGCTCACACTACAGAACTTTTAAAGTCCTAAATTATTTTGAAATGGGGTTGCATCACGCATATAAGGAGAATCTTAACAGATGTTCGTCTTGTGAATCTCAAACAAGCACACACTACAAGATTTGAAAAAAACGGCTCATCACACACTACAGGATCGTATCGTGCCCCGAGGGAGTTAGTGAACCACTGCTCTTGCCGTAAAGTAGTTATCTAATATAAAACATGTTTGATTTTATCGGGGCCGCCCCGATGGGTCTGCAAGCCGATCGGGAGGTATAAGATTGGATCTGTAAAACCCCAACAAGGGGTTTTACAAGATCATCTGGGCTGAACATCGCTACCGACCAACGTTCCAGACCAGATCCCTCCACACACACGCCCACAAGCTCTGTCTTTGGAGGAGCAAGAGCTGATATGTCACACCTGTCTTTGTAATGTGTCCATAATTAATGTTACCACTCAATAAAAGCAGAGGTGGTTTCTGTTATGAATAAGGCCCATGGTTCCCTTCCAGCTCGTCAGACTGGATTCACTTCTGTAAATCAAAAAACACACACACAGGCACGCACGCACGCGCGCGCACGCACACGCACGCATGCACTCCGTCGTGCTTTATCAGTGAAAACGGACAGGGTGGCTTCATCGCACAAAGATGAACGGCCGCAACCAGCAGATAGGTTAGCAGCTCACAACACGGTCATGGACCACTGATGACTGACAGTCATCTTGATTTATACTCTAGCAGTGCTACCTTTCTGGCCTAAGACAAACATCCCGTCACGGGATAGATGGGGGAAATAAATTGGCCTTCACGCATGTACAGCCTTGCCTTCGATCTATACGACACACTGAAAACCAATATACCTTTCGGCATCAAGTGTTGTGAATTGTTATGGAAGTCCATCTGCAGCGAGGGAATAGCTTGATGTCTTGGTCGGGTGGTGTTTTTGTTAAACTTCAGATATTGTGAGCGTGGTTTTTCTCGGAACATGCCCAGACTGCGCCTCTATCCTGGGACCATATGGAATACCGCTCAATCTCACTTTAATTCTCCACTGGTTTTCCGTGTGGAACGACCTATCGTCTGTCAACAAGAATGAATAGGGGCGTCTCGCCAGATGAGCTGATCAGCCGTTTATTTGACGCGAGGCCGTTAGCAACCAATTAGAAGACCAGCAGCTTTTGACCTCATCCCTTTTGGCCACTTTAATGAACCGCTCGTAACAGAATACGAATAGACTGTGAAATGATTCCAGGTTATTTTGGGCCTGCTGGCTGCCTCTCTGATCTCTGAAGACCATCCATGGACATCCACCTTCACTGACTCATAAGAGAAATGTGTCTGAGTGCTGAATATCATCACGGCACACAAGTCCAAGTCCTGATTCAAGCATTGTCACGTAGCAGATCACTTGGCTAATCAACCACTGTCTGGAGCATCGAATAACGCCGTCGATCTCCGGACGGAAGATTGCCTTCCTTTCTCCACTACTCATCTCCCAGCTTTGTAGCAATGGCCTTTCTCTCAGCGTCTTCATCTTCCAGGGGCTGTCCACAGGTAAATTGCCTTCCCTGGCATATGACCAGCCGGTGTGATGTCATCTTTTTTTCCTCTCGGGAACATAATGAAGGACAAACTCACACTCGCCAGGTCAGAAGTGCGATGGGGGGCTTGACGTCTGCCTGGCCGGAACGAGAGAACGACAGAACGTCCAGCTCTCTTTCTCCGGCTGTTTCCTGTTGGTCATCCCTCTGTCACCGCCCCGTCTCATCATAGGACAGAGAACAGTACTATTCCGGTAAATAGTCATTTGTGTTGTCAACTGCATCTGGGATGTCATACGATAGCACCGGGCTTCAAGTTCTCCGGCACAGTGCCGGAATTCCGGTGCGGGAATATTCTGGTGCAGGAATATTTTTTTCTCGTGATTATTTTATCATATTTCCGGAGAAACAGTCATTTAACCAGTCGTTTTAAAACAAAGCAAAGGGATAGTTCCAACTACCAATGGTATAATCACATTACTCAAGGTAACCAAGGAGTTATGGCCAATCAGAGGCAGAGTAGGGCGGGCCTTAAACAAGTTTTCACAAGTTTCTCTCATTCAGTCAGGTTCTATTAATAGATCCATGGTCAGGTTAGACCAGGGGTGTCAAACTCAAATACACAGTGGGCCAAAATTTAAAACTTGAACAAAGTCGCGGGCCAACATTGAACAAATGGAAATTTTAATATCGACCCAAACAAGTTTTGCTTTAACATTGAATATGCAATTATCACTTTCGCTTTTGGTGCGCATCAATGGTGTGCACTAACATATGTGAATACACCCTCAGACACAAGTGTTGGTGCTCCATCTGCTCAGTAGAGAAGCTTGTAAAACCCTGACTGTCCTACAGCCAGGCACACAGACAGACAGCCGGCATGCAGACAGACAGCCAGGCAGACAGGCCGGCAGACAGGCCGGCAAGAAGGCAGACAGGTTGAATGAACAGGAACAGAGCAAACACAGCGGCCGGCTAGGTCAACACAGGTGTCTTTATCACAGTGAGACGTTACATAACGTAAAGCTTCTGTTTTCTGCCTTTCTTTTCGCCATTTTTAAGAAGGGGTAACACGGTTACAGTTGTAGTATGAGATTGCTATGACTACTGTCACAGAAGAGAGGGCGTTTCTGGGTCCTGTCTTGATTGACGCGCCAAAACAACAGCAGAGCATTATGGGATTTGTAGTATTAGCGGTGAATGCGCTGTATAATACTGGCGGGCCAGCTCTAGTAGTCATTTGGTATTGCCTCGCGGGCCAAATATAATTACACTGCGGGCCAAATTTGGCCCGCGGGCCAGAGTTTGACACCCCTGGGTTAGACACTCGAGGAAGCTCTAAGTTGGCGTTAGCAAATATTCTCTATATAAAATCTCTGACGTTAGCTAGCAGCTATCTTAGGAGGATGGATGCCAGGGCCCTGTACTACAAAAACAGGATTACGGCGTTAGCGCGATAACTTGTTTCAAGCTTGGTTTATCCGTACCACGAAGGTGGTTCACTTTTCACCGTGGTGCTACCGCCACGGTAACTTATGCTGCCGAGCTATCCTGCTCCGGGGCAGGTTAAGTTCCAGATTATGGATCAAAACGTATGAAGCACTGCCCACTGACCAATCAATTCACTTGGTAACGGCATCTGGATGTTAAGATTCTATATGGAACTTCAGTGTGCAAATTAAAAAATAATCTTCAGTGCGCGAACAGTGAGAGGTTCTTAAGAAGAATTTTTACAAACCCTTTTTGGCTTTCCCCAATATCATATGAAAAACTGCAGAATGACAGCTGCTTGAGCCATATTTTGCCTTGTGCATTTACAGTCGTAGACTGTAGGCTATGCACTGGCTTGCGTTTTTTTTTAGCCTGCCTGCAGTTTCGTGTAGGCTGTGGGTGATGCTTTGTTCACACGGCAGTGAAATGTGACCCAAATCCGATCTTTTTGCCTACATGGGACTCAGGTCAGATCTTTTCATGACCATCTGAACAGCGCAAGTCACATGAAATCAGATTTTTTTAAATCCAACCTGGGTCTCTTTCAGAGGTGGTATCAACCTGGGTCTCTTTCAGAGGTGGTATTATATCAACCTGGGTCTCTTTCAGAGGTGGTATTATATCGGATACCTGTCTGATGGTTTGCAACGCGCCCGCCATCTGAACAGTATTTCGGTTATTTCGAACAAATACCCCCCCCTTTTACCGTGAACGCGTTCATAGCTAGATTGGACGAGCTGGGTAGACTTAACGAGTTGATAGTCACCGTCGTAGTACCGTTCATCCGTGATTGCGGTTGTCCGGTTTACGCGATCTAGCGAAATCCTGGATATGTTGAACGAGCTTCGTAGTACGGGGCCCGGGTTTATTAAACAGACCTGTATGGTCAAAATAGTTCAAAATCATTTATTTTGTATTGTTACTTTTAGAAGGAAGCACTTGAAGTTACTCCAGTAATTGCTTTTCTATGCACTAAGACGTGATTTTGTATTTCATTTATAGTTCATTAAAACGTCATTCATAGTTCATAATTAAAAACCTTGAAATTGTTATTCTAGCTTCTTGATTTGATACTTGATGAATACTCTCAAAGTGCGCCAGGTTAATGCATTTAAATTGAAAATGTTCAAGTCCCCCACACTCTCTCTAAAAAAAAATTCAGGCACATCATTTTTTCCTGCTTCAAGCCCTGATAGCATTTAAAAATGTTTAAAAATGTTTGACAGTTGGTGTTCGGCAATGAGGGACTTTACCCTCTGAGGACGATAGTGTTCTGCCCATCTTTTTTCTCTACAGTAACAGTTGTTTTCCTGGCGTTCTTTCTTTTTTCCCTCTGCAGGAGTGAGAACAGAAATTTAAAAAGAAATGTGCAACATGTGTGATAATGAAACTACGCGGGACAGTAATTCTTTCCTCTCTCCCCTCCAGATGGTTGTTGTCCTAAACCGTTTTCCCATTCTCTGATATTTTTTAGGGAATGCGTTTTCTGTTTAGTTTAATTTCCAGTTCTTTCACTTTTGTTTACTGAGCAAATTTAATTCTGCAGATCGTTTTTTTCTTCTTTTTTTAACTCTTGGATATTTTGAACTCTGTTTCAACCTTCTTTTTTCGATGATGAGGCACAGTGTGGATCCTGTACGGAACCGAGTGAGTTCCTGAGGGCAGGCGTGGGACGACCCGGAACCACTGGACACTTTTACCTATAATCCCACCAAAGGTCAACCCACTGACCCCTACCTCTACTCATTCTTTCCTACTCCCACTTCATTTTACTCACTACTTCCTTCCTCTTTTAATATCACCCAACCTCTCCTCCCCCTCCCTCTTTCCTCATCAGATCATTCTCTCTCATCCAGCCAGTCAGAGGTGCCAACACGCATCCTCTTCACCCTGCTCTTATGAAAGCTAGCCCAGAGATGTGATACTGTCGTGTCACAGCCGTCCACCGCGGCTCCCTTGGTCTTTTAAGTGGCGTGACTCACTCCTAGCCGCCCACCAGAGAAACAACCTTGTAATTTGTCTACCCGTGACACAGTTAGCGTGTACAGCTAATAGCACACTTCATTTCAACTTAAACTGTCATCTTCCGGAGTGCTCCATGTTGTTCATTGGTAACATATACCCTAATTAGAGCGAGGAGTTGTTTGTGATTCACACATTGTTATCATTTGCGATTGTTTCGGAAGGATGGGTTGGTGACACGAAACACACCAGCACACCAGATACATTTCAGATTCCTCTCTTGAACCATGCGAGATGTTGTTTATAAAACACTCAGTTTTCAGCCATCATGTGACCTTGGTGGAGTATGCTCCTCACGCTGATTAGCTAGTCTCAGATGATAATGACATGTTTTTGTGACCCAGTGGAAATCTTCATCATCATGGCAGGTCCGGTAATCACTCAGCAGAACTGAAGTGTCCCACTCAGTCAGACATTCTGACTCTATCTTAGTTCACACGGCAGTGAAATGTGACCCAAATCCGATCTTTTTGCCTACATGCGACTCAGGTCAGATTTTTTCATTTAATGCTACTTTTTTACGTCTCTAGAGCGGTGACTTGCAAATTCGTGAAGCGTTCCACTGTGGTGTGCTTGTGCGGCATACTGCACGTCACAAGACCATCCTCATCCTTCTTCTGGTTATCATTTGCTCATACCGTCGCCGGCTTCCACTGCACAAATAGCCTACTTGAAAATCAACCCGTAGTAAAGGCTAACTTCAGTTGTGGTTGTAACGTTATCATGGATGTATTAATAGAACGTTATCCATGGTTAACGTTACTTCCGTAAACAGTGCGCTGCGCGTGACGTCCTGACGTCTTTGTTATTGTTCTTCTGCGCATGCGGGTCTGTTCAGGGCCAGGCTATGGTCAAACCCTACACCCCCTCCCGACCGCTACGCTCTGCTTCCTCGGGGTGACTGGTTGCCCTGTCACTCCGAGGCCCCTGGGGTCGATCGACACGGTCACGGCTCTTCTCTGTCCTTGCCCCGCAGTGGTGGAATAAACTGCCCACTGACGTCAGGACAGCAGAGTCGCTGCCCATCTTTCACTGCAGGCTCACAACTCACCTCTTCAAGAAATACTACAACAATCCTCCCTCTTAAGCAGTATTGTATTTTAGATTGCTATTCTTGCACTTTGCCTTCAGCAGTAGAATATGATCTTAGTCACCTGTTGTAGAAAGGAGATGCACTCGTGAATTCTGGCGAGTACTTTGGCTTTTCCTATGTTAAATGCAATTGTTGTAGGTCGCTTTGGACAAAAGCGTTAGCTACAGTAAATTACTGTAACGTAATGTAATATACTCAAAGAGTGTGTTTGTGTTGTCTGTGTGTGTGTGTGTGTGTGTCTGTGTGTGTGCTGCAGTTTAAATGGAATACTAAAGACTTATTATCTTGCTGACTTTGGCAGTTGGCTGACCCTGATGTACATCTGGCCCGGAGCCCAGCTCTCCCAAGGCTGAAACGATGACGGGATAAATCGGTACCATTGTCTCCTGGCCAAATGCTATCGCCTCTATTTTTAGAGAGGCTGCAAGTCTATCAACTTGTGCCAATAGGACAGTCTGTAGGGGTGGCACAGAGGCGCTGTCATGTCACTCAGGTCTCCCTCGCTTAAGCGATTTCCAATCGTAATGTGACTAAACTGGTTTGTTGAGGGTACAATAGAATAAAAGTGTAGTAAAATAAACTGACAGAGTTGATTTCAATAGGGTAATAGAGAGATGGTGTATGTATCACATTTGACCAATTTGAATGTATTAGTAGGCTTTCATTTGACACTTCCTGTGTTATATAGGCCTGTCCAGTACCCTATTATATAGATAGACCTTACACCTTATTGGAAAAGGTTCCTTAATGCCTTAAGAGCCCCCGATGGTACCTGACAGGTTATATAACTGACTATTTTGCAGAGTTCCCGAGTCACAACACTTCTTGTCTCACTGAAATAAAGTGACAAGGCAGCGTGTTGAAATGGCAGGCAAGGCCTTTAAAGTTCCAGTTAGAATCAGATGTGGGTGATGGCTCTTATCTCAAACCTGACTTGTGTGGAGGTATAAGGAGGTGTTCATCTCAGATCTGACTAGTGTGGCGGTATAAGGAGGTATAAGGAGACATGTTCATCTCAAACCTGACTTGTGTGGAGGTATAAGGAGGTGTTCATCTCAGATCTGACTTGTGTGGAGGTATAAAGAGGTATAAGGAGGTGTTCATCTCAGATCTGACTTGTGTGGAGGTATAAGGAGGTATAAAGAGGTATAAGGAGAAGTGTTCATCTCAGATCTGACTTGTGTGGAGGTATAAGGAGGGATAAGGAGGTATAAGGAGGTATAAGGAGAAGTATTCATCTCAGATCTGACTTGTGTGGAGGTATAAGGAGGTATAAGGAGAAGTATTCATCTCAGATCTGACTTGTGTGGAGGTATTCTCAAGTGTTGTGGGCGGAGACGAGGCAGCCTGCACGCGGGATTCAGACGGATAAAGAAAAGAGCACCATGAATGTCAACTGGCGCAGAAAACCTTCACAAGATGAACTCGACAGCAGGCAACAATATTACTTCTGGTCCCGGCTTCTCCGAGGTCATCTCTCTCTGCTGTCATGCTTGTGTATCTATCCCAGAATTTGTGTGTGTGTGTGTGTTTGTTTGTTTGTGGGAAAGAAAGAAAGAAAGATTGCCATATTTTGCTGGTGCAGTAGTTGGTTCTGTGTGTGGGTGCCGTGTGTGTTACCGCCACTTTGAGCTCATAATCTCTGCACTATAATCCGTCTAGATACCTGAATATGTTGTAACATGCTTCTCTTCACCTCAGCCATGGTGTATGGAGGCTTACACTAGATAACCCTGCTACCTGTGTTCTGAGAGAATATGGAGGCTTTCATCAGTCTCCTGTGGACTCTTTGTGAATGTGAAGGTGAAAATTACAACATTCAGTATGAGGGCTATTTTCCTCTTTGGAGGCTCTTTGTCCTGGGGTAGGGATGCGCATCGAAAGCTGGTTCTTGTTGAGAACCGGTTCCCAGTGAATCGATTCCTTGGAATCGTTGGCCAAAATCCTTAACGATTCCGCTATCGATTCCTGACGTTGCTGCGCATGCGCGATGACGTCACGCACGCTGCCTTGTTTTGTTTTATTAGACCGCGGTAGAAGAGGCCAGCAACATGTCTAGGCATAAACGTTCGAAAGTGTGGTTACATTTCCCAGACTTGAACCCGATTGAACATCTCTGGAGAGATCTGAAAATGGCTGAGCACCGACGCTCCCCATCCAACCTGATGGAGCTTGAGAGGATCTGCAAAGAAGAATGGGAGAAACTGCCCAAAAATAGATGAACCAAGCTTGTAGCGTCATACTCAAGAAGATTTGAGGGTGCTACGTTAGTGCATGCTGCAGATCTCTCTATGGGTCTGAGACGCTTCATGCAAAAATCTGGTGCTCAAATCCTGGCAATTCATTGGTTTCGCAGGAATCATTGCGACACCAATCAGTAACGCCTTTCACGATCAGGTGCTCCCACCTATAGATATGGCCCGCCCATCTAACCTGGGCTAGCGTCTCTCATTTGCTGCTACGACCTGTCATTCTTTCAAATTTGAACTGTCGATTCGGCCTCAGAATGCCAACTTGGCGACAAAGGTGGCACAGACTCTTATGTGGTGTGCGGAGCGCAACGATCCAGCGTAATATTTGAATCTGGAGAGAGACTAGGTATGTGTAGACTTCTCATCATCATGATTGTGACACTCCTGTAATCTAAGTTGTGTGTGTATATTTGTCAGATGTCAGAATGTGATGCCTTTGATTAGAGCCGTCCTCTTAGGCATGATGACTACCTCAAGTGTCTGCACAAGACACCTTATCGATAGCCTGGCGTCGCCAGCCTGATCTCGCGAACTTACATTCAATTTCACTCCACAGATCAGTCTGGACATCCAAACGTTCTAACGGAATCCCCTCGGAACAGAAATTTGTTTGTGGCAATCACAACCGTTTATCTAATATGGAGCGGGTTTCATAAGATGACGGAACAGAGGAGTGCCGTAGAGGCATTTTCGCTGGTTGGTTGTAGGTCGATCCAATTGCATACAGAGGCATTTTGATCTGAGCAACTGTGAGTTTCCAGACCCTTTGCATTTTTGCGAATTGGGTCTGGCAAAGCCAGGCTACCTTATTGAAGGTTCACCCAGTCAAATCCCCAATATGGGGACACTGTTCAATTTGAAATCAATGTTGTCTCTAGCCAAAGTGCTTTCAGGTACTACAAATTACAACAAATTTATATTGTAATACAACAGACTGTAAACTAACATTACAGTACAAAACAGTGAAACAGATGGAATTATCAATTAAGTATGCAAGGAATAAAAGGAGTAAAAGAAAAACTGGAATAATGAGTACAGGGCTTGAATACAAGGATAATAAATATAATAAATAAGTAAACAGTAATAAGACAAAATAGCGGCAGAAAATCAACATCAGATTAAAAACGCAGTGAGAGGATATTGGAAAAATAACTAAGTAGAGAATGTCTCCTAGTGTGTCTCTGTCATCAGTTCAGGTGATGCTGTGTCTCTGAACCCTAAACCATGGGTTAAAAGATGGTGAGAGAGCAGGACAGGACTTTTTGGTGAATCATGTCCAACCTGTCTCAGCGTCAGCCTTTCCCTCTGTTTGTGTCCCCAGACGAGGCCAGGCCTGCGGATTCGGACGAGTCTGTTGTGGACCTCAGCTACGTGAAGAAGAAGCTTGAGCATGGACTCACTCGCATCTGGCAGGTCTGAGCTAAAGCTCCTGTCTCTCTCTCTGGCTTTCTATGCTCACTACTCCTTTGGTCTTTCTTTCTGTGTCTCTCTTCTCCTTTGGTCTTTCTTTCTGTGTCTCTCTTCTCCTTTGGTCTTTCTTTCTGTGTCTCTCTTCTCTACAGTGACTCTTTTCCTATCCCTTTTTATTTCTTAATAACTCTACTGCCCCTCCAGACCACAGCCTCTCAGGCCTGACTGACCTCCAGACCACAGCCTCTCAGGCCTGACTGACCTCCAGACCACAGCCTCTAAGGCCTGACTGACCTCCAGACCACAGCCTCTCAGGCCTGACTGACCTCCACACCACAGCCTCTAAGGCCTGACTGACCTCCAGACCACAGCCTCTAAGGCCTGACTGACCTCCAGACCACAGCCTCTCAGGCCTGACTGCCCCTCCAGACCACAGCCTCTAAGGCCTGACTGACCTCCAGACCACAGCCTCTCAGGCCTGACTGACCTCCACACCACAGCCTCTAAGGCCTGACTGACCTCCAGACCACAGCCTCTCAGGCCTGACTGACCTCCACACCACAGCCTCTAAGGCCTGACTGACCTCCAGACCACAGCCTCTCAGGCCTGACTGACCTCCAGACCACAGCCTCTCAGGCTTGACTGCCCCTCCAGACCACAGCCTCTAAGGCCTGACTGACCTCCAGACCACAGCCTCTCAGGCCTGACTGACCTCCACACCACAGCCTCTAAGGCCTGACTGACCTCCAGACCACAGCCTCTCAGGCCTGACTGACCCTCTCCTCCTCCAGACCACAGCCTCTAAGGCATGTCTGACCCTCTCCTCCTCCAGACCACAGCCTCTAAGGCAGGGGTGTCAAACTCTGGCCCGCGGGCCAAATTTGGCCCGCAGTGTAATTATATTTGGCCCGCGAGGCAATACCAAATGACTACTAGAGCTGGCCCGCCAGTATTCGATTTTGCATGTCTGCACTATTAAGTTATATATTGTATGGTAATAAGCGTTGCTTGTTCCATATTCAATGTTAAAGAAAAACTTGTTTGGGTCCATATTAAAATTTTCATTTGTTCAATGTTGGCCCGCGACTTTGTTCAAGTTAAAAATTTTGGCCCACTGTGTATTTGAGTTTGACACCCCTGCTCTAAGGCATGTCTGACCCTCTCCTCCTCCAGACCACAGCCTCTCAGGCATGTCTGACCCTCTCCTCCTCCAGACCACAGCCTCTCAGGCATGTCTGACCCTCTCCTCCTCCAGAGCACAGCCTCTCAGGCATGTCTGACCGTCTCCTCCTTCCCCCCAGGACGTCCAGCTGAAGGTCAAGGCCTACATCCTGGGGACGGACATGTCCAACTTCAAATATGACGACTTCATCTTGGTCCTGGATGTCATCAGCAGGTAAACAGGGACTAGTGGACTCATTCTCCTCAGCGTTGATTAGACTGAACGAGGGGTGGAACAGTTCCCCAAACCCACAGGTTTGGTATATGTCCTGGTTTTGCAGGTCACGGGTTCGGTATATGTCCTGGTTTTGCAGGTCACGGGTTCGGTACTGTATATGTCTTGGTTTTGCAGGTCACGGGTTCGGTATATGTCCTGGTTTTGCAGGTCACGGGTTCGGTATATGTCTTGGTTTTGTAGGTCACGGGTTCGGTATATGTCTTGGTTTTGTAGGTCACGGGTTCGGTATATGTCCTGGTTTTGCAGGTCACGGTTCGGTATATGTCCTGGTTTTGCAGGTCACAGGTTTGGTATATGTCCTGGTTTTGTAGGTCACAGGTTCGGTATATGTCCTGGTTTTGCAGGTCACGGGTTCGGTATATGTCCTGGTTTTGCAGGTCACGGGTTCGGTATATGTCTTGGTTTTGCAGGTCACGGGTTCGGTTCGGTTCGGTTTTGGTACTGGGTGGAAATGAAAAGCTACAGTAGCAGGTTGTACAGTGACATCTCTAGGAGCACACAACACATTTTAGGTTATATAATATGTGTTTTAGGAGCACAAATATTTCGGTTTCTATTAGCATTCTTGCATTTCTGTATTCCTGTATGTACATACTGTAACAGACAATGAGAAAGTGGATGATTACTGTTTGAGGTCAGTGCAGAAAGGCTGGAAACTAAAGCACTGCTTGAAGTGGAGTCTGTTCAGTGGACACAAAGGAGGAATCTAGGCATATCGATCGGGTTATGAAAATCATGGAAAAGTAAACATTAAACTCAGACTCTTTGGAAAAGTCATAGAAATGTGTTTAATTAATCTTTTTTTCTTATTTTCCAGGTAAGCTCAGTTTTTTAATACATAGAATCATGTAGCATTAAAAATGTAGGCTAGGCTAGTGTGAACAATCACTAGGGTCTAGGGGCCACATGCTCTAAAGTAATTACTCTGAGGTTAATTAGAGACTTACTGTGAAATAATGACTATGAGGTTAATTAGAGTCTTGAATACTTGCTGGAACGATTTTTTTTCATGTCTCTTTGTTGTTTCCGTCTCGTTTGTCTGTGTCCTTTGCTACTTGTCTTTTGGATTTTTTGTTTTTGCACTTCCCTCTCTGTAATTAACTCCCCCTCTCCTCACCCTCTCACTTCTGGCCTTCTTCACCTCCTCCCCTCTCACGTCCCCTCCCTCCCTCCCTCCCTCCCTCCCTCCCTCCCTCCCACCCTCATCTCTCTCCACTCTCTTCCTCCCTCCCTCTCCCAGGCTGATGCAGGTAGGAGAGGAGTTCTGTGGCAGTAAGTCGGAGGTACTCCAGGAGTCCATCAAACGCCAGAGCGTCAACTACTTCAAGAACTACCACAGGTGACCCAGCCTGTGCTCTCCTGTAACGGTTATTAGCAAGTCAAATACATGGTAGCACTCGCCAATAAAAGATACATGGACAGATCATCTATTTCACCGGTTTATGTTGGCGTCAATGAAACATGCTAACGTTTCAGACAGAGGCCTTCCTCAGAGCATGAACCATTTATTGGTGAGTGCTACCATGCATCTTTGATGTCCTTTTTGATGTTCATATTTTTGGTTTAGCTCCACAACAACATCTATTTTTTGAGGAAGGCGCATCCATTTCCATTGCAACGTTATTAGCAAGTGTCTGTGAACCAGCATCAGGGGAGTTTTCCCGGTGGCATGGCGCCTGCAGGCCAGAAGCACCCCCGGCCAAAAGTACTAATTATCTGCCAGCCCCCCCCCCCCCCCCCCCCCGTGTCAACAAAACGCCGACAATCAGAAGGGCCTGTTAGCAGCCCCCCCCACCCCCGCTCAAATTTATTGTTACATTTATATTTATTTATATATTATTATTATTATTCACAATCAGCCCGCTCATTTAATGTTTACAAAACGAAACTGGAAGTGTTCCATCTCACCGCGTCGGCGCATCGCAAGATCACTGGTCAGAACCGGCTTAAAAAGTGTCCTGACTGGGGCCTGAATTGTTTCCCCAGTCCGGCCTTGACCAGCATGCTCACGTCTCGCCTTCTCCAAGGAAAAACAAACTGACAAGTTAACCGCTTCTCCTCCCTCTCCTAAAGCTTGTAGAGATGAATGTGTGATCAGACGACATTGACATCACTTTTATCAGTTGGGTGATTGGATGAATTGGACATGCACACAGGCATACGGACCTGTCTTCCTCTGAGAGTCTAGTGAGAGAGAGAGAGGGAGAGAGGGGAAGAGGAGGGGAGGGAGGGGAAGAGTGAGTGGGAGAGCAAGATAAAGAGAGAAAGAAAAAACGAGAATGAACATGATGTGAATGCAGAGACGGAAGGTGTGTGTGTGTGGGGGGGGGGAGCTAGAGAGTGAGAACGACAGAGAGATCAGAAAGAAAAATCAGCCAGACCAGGGTGTGTAAAGCCAATTCTCCATTTATCCCCCACTCACATTGTCAAGACATGCCGCTCGGACACCGCCAATCAAATTGGGGCTTTGCTTCCATCCCCCATCCCTGATTTTGACATCATACCCCACGCCCCTCTCCTCAGCGCCAGCCTCAACGCTGTTAGTTGTCAGCAAACCTGACGGCTTCCAGCCTCAATTTGGTTTCTCTCCCCACATTCCACCATTAGGGCATATTACCCATCGCTCAATGTCTCTTATGCATATTGTAATAAGCTGCAACGTCTAATGCACTCCCATTCTCAGTCTCAGCACAAGTCTCACATGAGTATGATATATATATATATATATATGAGTATGATATATATATATATATATATAAAAAAGTTTTTAAAAAACCTAAAAACAAATATATATATTTTTTTATTTTATTTTATTTTTTTAACTTTTTTAAAGGGGAATTAGTAAGGTAGCTCCTTTTTCCTGCGCGCACCCCCTTTATAATGGAGATATATGGGCCTCTGCTAAAAACTATGATAAACATGCATTTTCAAGGCAGGAAGTGCAGGGTGTGATCTTACCGGTGTCATTATGCTGTCATGTGAAATATATCGCATTCTCAAACGGAATATTGAAACAAAAACTCCATTTGAGCCAGAACTATTTCGCCGAACGCACTACACCATACCTTTCGCACTGTAAACTACACCATACCTTTCACACTGTAAACTACACCATACCTTTCACACTGTAAACCTCCGCTGCGGTAAAGCTAGATGATTGTTTACATCCTCGTAGCCATGCCTAACACGTCAACACATGGGGATGGCGATTCATTTCACAAGACAACATTCTACTGAGACCGGTAAGGGGCTTCCTGGCGCTTCCTGCCTTGAAAATGCATGTTTATCATAGTTTTTAGCAGAGGCCCATAGACCTCCATTATAAAGGGGGTGTGCGCACAGAGGAAAAAGGAGCTAGCTTACTACTGCACGGATCGGTAAATGTTGGTGTGTACGGATCGGTTTCATTGAGGACAAAGCGACATTTGAGCTAAACTTGCCATGACAGCGGCGTTCCCCTTTAAATCTTTTTTTTCCCCTGAATTCCAAAGGTGTTGAATGATAGTGTCTCACCACAGCATTTATTGGAACAAAAGCACTTGGGAATCTCTCTGACAGGTGCCATGTTGAAATTCCTTCCTCCTGCTCTGTAACCTACAAGACTGTATTGTTTGATGTTACCGCTGACATTTCGGGCGGAGGGACTATTGATCCCGGTAAGGTTGCAGCGCGGCTGGGGTGGGGTCAGGTCTCGCTCGCCCATCGCAGCAAACACAGCGGCCCCTGCCTCTCAAACAGACAAAGATCCAAGGTCATTTCCAGCCTTTTCCACCCGTGTCATCGACAACCAGAGGGCTGCATTCAAATTCAGCCAATGTTTGTGCCGAACATGTTTTCTTTGAACGGAGAGCCCTTCTGTGATCAACGATGATTTTCTGGACGATATATTTTGGATGTCCTGCTAGTACTAATTTAACATTAGCTAGAAGGAAAAGGGCCTCCGGTATTCAATTCATTAATTCAATATATCAGACAATTACATTTCCCTCAGTTGTGTCCCGGAGCCCCAGTGCAAGGGTCCAGCTCCAGCTTCCCTTTAGAGGGGCTTATTTATCCGGCCCACTGGGTCTCACCCTCACTGGGATTCTAATGAATAATTATTTAGCTGGAATTGAGTAGATTCGTCTGGCCTCTAACCACATAGTACGTCTCTGTGCCTTCCCCAGCTCCGCCCAAAACCCCACCCCTCCTGTGACCTGATTGGATACAATTCTGAGACCACACCCGTTAACTGTGGCTCTGCTCACTCAGATGTCTGTTGGTGTGGTTGCTAGAAATTAATTTAACAGCAAGTATACTTTTACTTTAGGGAAATGTTTCTTAAGAGTCTAGGGTAACCTGGCAGATCCGTAGCATGCATAAAACTAACTTTTTACAAATACAACAGGGCTGAGTTTCCCAGAGGCATCGTAGCGCCTGGTAAGCTACGGCGTTCACCATAGCGCTACGATGAACGTGCTTTCTTTAATATAGTATATGCGGATATAATTACGACGTGAATGTCCTTCCAGATCTGTCATCTTAGTTTGAAGGGATTTCTGCTGGACGAGACGGTGGAGCAGAGTATCCCTTAGCTCAGTGTTGACCAACTCTTCCACCCTTGTCCCTTGGTTGCGGACGTCCCCGAGGACATTCTGTAGTTTCTGATTCACCTCCGCCGCAAAGTTATTGAATTCTTGTTTATTGTCCTTAGAGAAGTCATTCTTAAAGTCCATTAGATCCTGTTTAAGTTCACTTTTCAAGTTCACTTAAGTTCAAGTTTTCAATAGCTTTAGCAGCGGCTAGGCCGCTCGCTTCAGACTCTGCCCCCCCCCCCCATGCTAGCTGTGTTATCGTCTGCGTTTTTCTTTCCTTCTGTCTCATTGCTGTTATCTTTAGACTTCCCCCAAACGTTTCCTATTCCTACTCCCACTCATTCTATGTCATTTTTACTTTCTTGTGTGAAGTTTAATTTAGAGTTTAAGGGTTTTTGTCTTAATTGATCAGGAGAGCCTTTCGTTTTACATGTACGTCGCCATCTTGAGCCGCTCACCGGAAGTCCTCTCCTCCTGAGATGTTCAGTGGAGTTTTACACGCTGGAGGGCCTTTCTGTCCTGGGCAGAACCATTTCAGGAAGTTTGTTTTGAAACATTACTAGCAAGGGGGCATCCTGGAATAACAACAAAAATCGTGATTGTACCAAGTCGGAATTGTACCAATCGCAAGCACACAGCTAGCGGCGCAGTAATACATTTACAGGTGATTTAACCATATATTATATATATATATATATATATTTGCAGAGTTCAGAATGCCTCTGATCCAATCACAATGGCTGGTCGGAACTACCTGTTGTATAATGATGTGTTGGGGATGACAAGAGATCAGAGGGACACAGACCAAAGCCGCCAGGGATGACGGTCGGAAAGACGTCCTCCGTTCTACACTCATCCATGTTGGGAGAGTTACACAAGGCATGCTTCTTTTTCTGCCTGCCGATTAATAAAATCAAAAGTTAGGCAACGAAAGACCCCCTTCTGCTTCTCAGCAGTGCTGCTCTACGTGCCCTAGTGTCAAATAAACTTTGAAATGATTTAATCTAACGTTCGAAAAAGTGATTTAGGCAAAAAAAAAAAATGGAAAAGAAATTGGACCCTGGGCAGAATGTTCATTTTAACAGAATTGATTCTGCCGACCAGAGAGAGAGGGAAAGAGTCCCAGACCAGATATAATATCCATATAACTTAATTTTGTGAAATTATTTTTATGGAGAGAGGGGAGAAACCACATCACTTTACTAGCACTGCCACGACTTCTCTATCAGAAGGTTTACACACCAGGACATACCTCAGTAAATGCATTCTTTGTGTTAAAGCTATCAACTACAGTAGTAAGGGCTCACATTCCCTTTTGGCTCACTGTCAAGCAGAGAGTCTGCAACATGTTATCAAGATTACATTCATTCTAGTGTGAGTTTTGCCTTATATCCTTGTGCTAAAATCAACTGTAAATCCACATTTTAAAGCTCTCCCTCTCTCTGTCCTCCTCTATCTCTCTCTCTCCCTTTCTCTCCCTCTCTGTCCTTCTATATCTTTCTCTCCCTCTCTCTGTCCTTCTATATCTCTCTCTCCCTTTCTCTCCCTCTCTGTCCTTCTCTCTCTCTCTCCCTTTCTCTCCCTCTCTCTGTCCTTCTCCATCTCTCTCTCTCCCTTTCTCTCCCTCTCTCTGTCCTTCTCTATCTCTCTCTCTCCCTCTCTCCCTCTCTGTCCTTCTCCATCTCTCTCTCCCCCTTTCTCTCCCTCTCTTTGTCCTTCTCCATCTCTCTCTCTCCCTTTCTCTCCCTCTCTCTGTCCTCTATCTCTCTCTCCCTCTCTCTCCCTCTCTCTGTCCTCTATCTCTCTCTCCCTCTCTCTCCCTCTCTCTGTCCTTCTCTATCTCTCTCTCTCCCTCTCTCTCCCTCTCTCTGTCCTTCTCTATCTCTCTCTCCCTTTCTCCCCCTCTCTCTGTCCTTCTCTATCTCTCTCTCCCTTTCTCTCCCTCTCTCTGTCCTTCTCTCTCTCTCTCCCTTTCTCTCCCTCTCTCTGTCCTCCTCCATCTCTCTCTCTCCCTCTCTCTCCCTCTCTCTGTCCTTCTCTTATCTCTCTCTCCCTCTCTCTGTCCTTCTCTATCTCTCTCTCCCCCTTTCTCTCCCTCTCTGTCCTTCTCTATCTCTCTCTCCCTTTCTCTCCCTCTCTCTGTCCTTCTCTCTCTCTCTCTCTCCCTTTCTCTCCCTCTCTCTGTCCTTCTCTCTCTCTCTCTCTCTCTCCCTTTCTCTCCCTCTCTGTCCTTCTCTATCTCTCTCTCCCTTTCTCTCCCTCTCTCTGTCCTTCTCTCTCTCTCTCTCTCCCTTTCTCTCCCTCTCTCTGTCCTTCTCTCTCTCTCTCTCTCTCTCCCTTTCTCTCCCTCTCTCTGTCCTCTATCTCTCTCTCCCTCTCTCTGTCCTTCTCTCTCTCTCTCTCTCCCTTTCTCTCCCTCTCTCTGTCCTTCTCTCTCTCTCTCTCTCTCTCCCTTTCTCTCCCTCTCTGTCCTTCTCTATCTCTCTCTCCCTTTCTCTCCCTCTCTCTGTCCTTCTCTCTCTCTCTCTCTCCCTTTCTCTCCCTCTCTCTGTCCTTCTCTCTCTCTCTCTCTCTCTCCCTCTCTCTCCCTCTCTCTGTCCTCTATCTCTCTCTCCCTTTCTCTCCCTCTCTCTGTCCTTCTCTCTGTCCTCTATCTCTCTCTCCCTCTCTCTGTCCTTCTCTATCTCTCTCTCTCTCCCTTTCTCTCCCTCTCTCTGTCCTTCTCTATCTCTCTCTCCCTCTCTCTGTCCTTCTCTATCTCTTTCTCTCCCTTTCTCTCCCTCTCTCTGTCCTTCTCTATCTCTCTCTCTCCCTCTCTCTGTCCTTCTCTATCTCTCTCTCCCTCTCTCTGTCCTTCTCTATCTCTCTCTCCCTCTCTCTCCCTCTCTCTGTCCTTCTCTATCTCTCTCTCCCTCTCTCTGTCCTTCTCTCTCTCTCTCTCCCTCTCTCTCCCTCTCTCTGTCCTTCTCTATCTCTCTCTCCCTCTCTCTCCCTCTCTCTCCCTCTCTACCCCCCAGGACGCGTGTGGAGGAGCTGAGGATGTTTTTGGAGAACGAGACGTGGGAACTCTGCCCAGTCAAGTCCAACTTCAGCATAGCACAGCTGCATGTGAGTGAGCCCCTACCGCTGTTGTGCAACGCTACAGGAAATCCACATGACATTTACAATTACGTGTGATCCTGAGCAGTAGCCGGCGCTGTCACTCAACTTAAACACGGCATCACAACGATGTGTGCGCGTTTGTGTGTGTGTGTGTGTGTGTGTGTGTGTGTGTGTGTGTGTAGACCTGGATCCACAGTATGCTGTAGTCCACTACTTACTGTTGCGATGGCGGAAGGGAATAAAGTAATTAATATCTGACTCCAATGCTAACTGTTCCCTGTTGTGTTAGTAGGACATGCATTAGACATTATTGCACTAGCAAGCAGAGACTAGAGTTAAGCTGATGTTTGGGACTATCTGTTCAGTAGCAACAGCTTGACCATCTCTTGTGGTCAGTTGACTAAATGGTGACTGCGACACTCTCTTCAGATACGATACATAGTTACGTACCTTATAGCCTGGCTCAACCGACATAGGTTTTTCAGATAAGCCTCTCAGTGGTGCCGCTCAATTCCAGTGATTCAGTCAAATTCAATCCCCTGACACTATTTTGCAATGACACTGTTGAAAAAACAAAACAAGCTTAGTGATGATAGAGATTGGCTTAAAGTAGGGTGTCAATCGACTAAAATTGAATCTAGTTAATCATAATAAGAGGCTGTGATTAATCATGAAGTTAAGGTACGGGATAATACACAACGAGGTGTGCTGCTATCGAAAAATAATGCATGACGCGGATAATATCCTCATGAGGCGAAGCCGAGTGTCATTATAAGTGAAGGAACAAGGTATTAGTGTGCAGCAATTGCCTCTTCACATACAGTACATATCTGCATTTCTATCTTAGAAAAAGAATAATCACCAAAAGAATAATACTGCATGTGTAATCGCAGAGAATGTTCTTTAGTCAAGTGCAAAAGTGCAGAATGTGCTTTAGTCAAGTGCACACTTGGCTGAAGTGGACCAGACAGAGTCAGACTCTGTCACACTGGGCTGAAGTGGACCAGACAGAGTCAGACTCTGCCAGACAGGGAACTCTGAAAAAGTTGCGGCATATAATTAGAAACAGACCACATACCTAGAATCTACATGGTTACTTTCTCGCCTGAAAAAATTATTAAAACATACTAAAGTGACATATTTACAGTCGTAGAACCAAGAATAACATGTTGTTTCATTGTAATGCTGAGGTGAAACAAGCGTATTCATTCGTGATTTGTGATGAGGCTCACAACTGCTTTTAAGTAAACTTCCATCTGGAAGGTTTTTGAAATGAAATTCACCATGCCGAATGTGAATGTCTGTTGAATGTCCAATATGAAACCAACTTCACCTCTGAGCCTGCTCAGCGAGTGTTTTTGTGTGTTTACCTGGCTGAATTATTGATGTGAAAGGCACATGTATCTATTTTTCACGTAACGCGTTAAAGTTTCCAGTTTCCAGATTAATCGCGAGTGTTAATGCTTTAATGTTGACAGCCCTAGTTTAAACATATACAATGTTTTTTTCCGTTATCTCAGAATGATAAGGGGGTGCAGCCAGACCCTTTTCCAGTGCTGGAACAGCTCAAAACAAAGTGTGGAGAAGGATCTGTCTATGCGAGACTACGTACATTACAGCCCAAAACAGAACATTTGGAAAGTGTTTGGAAAAGGGCAGACACTTTCAAAAATACTCGGCAGGTGACTGGAGAAACCATCTGTCTATCACGTCTATCGCAGGATAACTTCAGATCCATGAACCATAATATCTTAGCGATTTTCACTGCCGTCACACTTAAACCACGGCCTTAGCTGTACCTAACAGGATGCTGATTGGCCCGAGTAAATTTACTCGGGTACAAATTGATTTGCCAAGCTGAGTTGTGAGAGAAACAGATTGTGAGATGGCCAGATCAGGATGGTCTCACGAGGCAAGGTTTTTTGTGACTGTTTGAAAACAGTTTGGGTTCAAGCCTGACTCGAATTTTAAAATCTTTGTGAACACCAAGGCACACCATTAAACAGTATTGCTCACAAGATGAAACCCCATAATAATGAATGTCAGAAACAGAATGGCAGTAAGATAAATTCAGCTAATCATCGGGGAGGTTGGGTTTACATAAACCAAAGTGTGTTCTTCACTGCCGAGAGACTGAATTGTCGCCAAGCTCCAGAGAAGCAGTCTGTTTTGGTTATTTTTATCTTGGCTGGGACACCCTGCAGTGAACACGCTGCTTCCCTTCCAACTTATCTTCGGATATCCCCGCTGGCATGAGCATTTCTCACATTTCAATCCATTATCTTATGCAAAATAGGCCTCCTAATGACGTTTCCATCGTAATCTATCATTAGAGAATGATGGACGCCTCTCTGTTTGGATGCTGAAAGTGCACAGATTGGTTAGCGAGTTGTGCTTGAGGATATTGCATTATTCGTGACAGACAGTGCTGCACAATAAGAGAGGAGCATTTTCCACAGCTCTTTCAGAACATCTTGGGACAGGCGAGCTGGTATGTGGTGATAGGTATGGGGCGTTATAGTTTAGGCCTAAATGTTCTAGGCAGTACAGTTGGAAGTACGCTCAGTGATTTCATCTTAACTACAAATACAAGCAGACTTTTCTTGCATTAACTTTAGCCCTAGCACTCTCTAAAAGTCACTCTCTGCTTCTGCTCGCTAATTAACTGCAATAATCTAGCAATATGTAAATATATTTCAATAGGAATACATAATTGTGATAGAACGTGATATTGCCATCCTCTTACCTGGGACCAGAGGGCATTGCTTTCATCTCCCTGTTCAAGGTTGATCAGACAAAATCAGACAAACAACTAGGAAATTCTTGAGGGATTCATGTAGGAGTCAAGTGAAAATGCTGCATCCTTTGGTTCCACACACCTTACATGTTGACCAATTACATCATGGATCCCTGAATGCAGAGCCTATGCAAAATGAAGCACATCTCCAGTGTGAAAAACACAAAAAATGTTGTGTATTTGCATGCAGTGTGTGAATTGTGTGTATCCACACTTCTATATGAATCAACATGTATGTAACTGGTTTGCAAATGTTTCTCACATGTGGATAAGCTTAAGTCGAGCACTCGTGTGTGTATGTGTGTGTGTGTGTGTGTGTGTGTGTGTGTGTGTGTGCGTGTGTGTGTGTGCGTGTGTGTGTGTGTGTCTGCCCTACAGGAGTTCAAGTTCATGGGTCAGTGCAGGTCTCCGTCCGTGTCCCCCAGCAGACAGGCGTTGTCCAGGCCCAGCGCCGGGCAGGAGGACCTTTCCCTGTTTGACCAGTTCCACCAGGAGGGGAACCCCTTCGAGATGCACATCGACAACAAGGAGGAGGAGACGGAGGATGTCCTGGCCTCTAATGGGGTGGGTAGAGGTCGCTGTCACACACACACACACACACACACACACACACACACACACACACACTTACATAGCATTGCAATAAAGGAAGGCAGGAGAATTTCTCCAGGATGAATGTATTCTCTCCATTTCCTATAACCACAACCGGGGGGCAGATGGCTCAGGAGGTAGAGCTTATTATATTATAAATTGAACTGCCTGTTTTGTGTTATGTATACATATTACGCAACGTATTATGTATGTAATATGTGAGTTTGTTGATTGGTGCAAGTATGCCACCTTCAAACTCATTGCTTAACCCAAAATGACAAACCCCATACGGTACAGCATGTTCATTTGGATATCAGAGCATTCAATAGACTACCCTTAGGCTTCCTGGTCTCCAGAGCTAGGAATACATTAAAACTCCTATTATACCTTCCAGAGCAGCTCTGCAAATGAGGTGGCCTCACCTCAGAGCTCACCCGAGTATAAATAAAGGTTTCGATCAATCAGAGGAACTGGGACATTAAATATCACTGCATTACCTCATAATGGTGGTCGGCTACGGGGTGGCACGCACCCGACACGTCATGAATGTCCCTGCTGTGAGTTAGTATGGCAAACAAGGCACTAAACACCACGCTGATCAAGTCATTCATAATCATTCCGGGGGACACACATCTGTGACAGTATAGTGCACCTAACTGTCACGCTGAGTGTTGTCCTGCTTTTCAGTGGATGGTTACTTTGAAAGTGTTCCTGTTGGAACATTAGCTTTTGTGTGCTAAATTTTTCAGTGGCCTTGAGTGACTGTGTGGGTGGAATGTATTCGCTATAATTCAACTCATAGTTTTGTTTAGTAAATACCATTCACTGCTGATTGCTGATTGTCACCTACTGCAATGGACTTCTGCCACTGACTGCTGCCTATATCTGAGGACTGAAGGCACAGCGACTGGCAGGGCTGAGGGTGGCTGGGTAGCCGAAACTTTCTTATCTGTCACTTTTTTTGTTATCACTGTCACTTTTTTCACATTATGGAGTAAAGCCACATTTTAATTCCTCATTTTTGAGGAGTGTGCGGGCCCCCTCCTTCTGTTTATACTATTCTCTGGTGGAGAAATGTTTTCATGACGCCTGCTGGAATTTGTTTTTTTCCCTCTTGAACTCCTGAACAGGCTTTAATCACACTTGTTCTTTCAACCCGTTTCCCCCTCTTGATCAGCGAGGGTGTTTCCGTTGAAGACAATTATTTACCTGTGAAACCATATGGGAAATTAGCCATTCCTCATCAATGCTTCTTGTGGCGCAGGCTGGCATCGTGTCACTAGCCTGGTATAATTCCACATCGTTAATATTCTGTTCATCTTCACCCTCTGCAGTATGAGTCAGACGAGCTGGAGAAGAATGTCTACCAGGACTACGACAGCGACAGTGACGTGCCAGATGAGCTCAAACAGGACTACGTGGACGAGCAGACTGGCGACGCGCCACTTAAGAGGTCAGGTCAGGTCAAAGGTCACCACGTGATCTGAATTTATGGCGCAGAGTACTTTTTTATTAGCGTTTATCATTTTTTACTCCCATTTTGTTGGACTTTCTTCCCAGGTCCTTACCTGTCTTCTGTGGGCAAATCAGGAAATGAGTTGTGTCATAGACAAATTCTACACATATACATTTAGAAGTTTTCAACCCAGTGAATTATGCAAGCTTGAAGGAAGTAGCTATCATTAGGTAGTTAGGTAACGTTCTAAAAGCTGTCCGCTGGACGAGAATTCTACTGTACACGAACGGTCTACATTAGATAAACCAATAAATATAAACACTGTTAAACACTGTATGACAAAATATGTAAACGCAGGGTCTTCGCCGGTGGGTGCATGGATATTGCGCGGTCCGTAGTATTTCTAGCAGTAGCTGTTACATACAGCTGCAGCAGCTAGCCCACCTCACATTTTCTCCAGGAAATGTACTTTCTAGTTTTGCATTATCATTCAAAATTTGATGTTGATTGGGTCTTCCTATCTTGAGATATTTAAGTGTATGTATGTCAATACTATTCAATTCATGCCATCTTACTGCCATTCTGGTGGCGTCGGAATAGGAGATTTGCATTGCATGTCTAGCGACCTTTTGACGTTCACAGCTGAAATTCAATCTGCAATATCTCGGGATTGGCAAGACATAAAGACATGAATTATATTGCGTTGTTTCTGGAAGACTTTGATACATCACATGGTACAGACAGATAAACTCAGAAAGCAAGTCTAATTGTATGTCCCTAACACCCTACTATCATAGAAGTGTGAACAGAGAGATTACATCCAAGTAATTTGTCTGCATGGTGAGATAACTCTCTCCCCCCGACCCACCCCACCCCACTGATGAGTGCTGGATTTGCAAGTTTGATAAACACATATGAAATCATAAGCCCTCCAAGCTAGAGGAAAATACATTTATTCATTTGAGAGTTATTTCAAACCAGTTACGACAACTCCATTACCGCTCGCATTTGTTTAATGAATGATTTGAATGGTTTTTGAATGGAGGGTTTTCTGTGAGAGATCATTGGTGGGCATTGAGGTTTTAATGTGTGCAAATAGTGTCCATTTGAAGCTTTTTGTGCTTGGTCCTGAATGAGTGTGACGGATGTCGTAAATGACTGACACAATTAGGCTTGCAATTCTGAATGTTTCTGTGCGGACGTATGTGTGTTTGTATATTTATTCTCTATGTGGACATACGTAAATTGTTAAAGTGTGTGTGTGTGTGTGTGTGTGTGTGTGTGTGTGTGTGTGTGTGTGTGTGCGCGTGTGTGTGTGTGTGTGTGTTTGTGTGTGTGTGTGTGTGCGTGCATGCGTTCGTGTGTGACAAGCCAGTTAATGTTGTCGAAATTAGGTACAGGTACTGTGTTTATATGCATATGAACTAGCTAGGCCTACTTTCTGCCCATAAGATTTCGGGAGACACACGAAAAAATGCCACTAATCTAAGATATCTGGTGTCCGTTGGCCACCACAAGCCCACATTGGCTGATGGTTCCCAGCATTGTGAGGTCTGGGGTGACTGGATTGATGTCCTGAAGAGGGAAATGGAGTCTAGGTGTACCACATAATAATAATAATAATCTTTACCATTAAGGTTAGGACAGTCACACAGAATATGAATGGGGGGGCAAGGGAAGGTGTCAACAACCGGATCAAACATCAAATACACATTAGAATCAGAATTCCTTTTATTAGCTGAAGTATTTGCATGAGAGGAAATTGACTTGTGGCAGTGCACAAAACAATTGAAAATACAAAAAACACAAGGCATTCACAATATATTAAAATACAGAAACAATATTTAAAACAAGACTGTTATGAGCAATATTTAAAAGAGGTACATTATAATGCACATGTTACATAAATAAGGTACTAAATGCTGGTGACGCAGGAACGTCACCTCAATGTGTGTATGTGTTTGCGTGTGTGTGTGTGTGTGTGTGTGTGTGTGTGTGTGTGTGTGTGTGTGTGTGTGTGTGTGTGAGTGGTAGGGTGGAGTAGGGGGGGTTGGAAGGGGGAGTGGAGGTCCCAGAGTCAGTGAGAGGCAGGGGGCTTGCTACCACAATGGAACATGCATAATGAGTGGAGGACAACATGTTTACAGGGGAACATCCTGTTTACCCGGCACTTATTGATCAATTAGGCGACGTTGCAAACGGACATCCATGCGTTAGCGGTGGACTGCAAAGTCAGGGTTATGGCAGGCGTCTATGGCCCCTGGCTGAAGATTGAACAGTACGTCCCTCGCCCACTCCTCTGACTCCCGCCCCCCCCCTCGCTCTCCCCCTAATCAGTGCCTCCAGAGAGACCATGAGGAGTAGGAAGAAGTCGGACTACAACCTTAGCAAGAGCAACGCGCCCATCCTGACCAACACCACCCTCAATGTGATCCGGCTGGTCGGTGAGTCATCCTCACACACATGCACGCTCTCAATCTCACACACACACGCTCGCTCACTCATACACACACACACACTCACTTTCACTCACTCTCACACATGCACACACACACACAAACTTGAAAGAGGCAAAGCGATAGCTGAGGTAGTCTGGAGTCAAGTGCCACAAAACGGGCAGAGGGGCGGAGCCAGTGCCACAAAACGGGCAGAGGGGCGGAGCCAGTGCATTACCTTTCAAATCCAGCGGCAGTTTCATTGGGAGCATGTAGTCGGAACTAAATGCAAAACTCATCCAGCTAAGAAAAAAGTTTTTCATATACGACCCCCTCCAAAAAACGGAATTGTGTTATATAATGGCGATTAAATTATGACAGAAAAAGGTAATACACTTTGCCCATGTATGTATCTGCACAGGCCAATCATCCTCTCCTCACAGAATCCGATTGTATTCCCATTTGCTATCCACAAATATCATAGCTTGTTCCCAGAAGTTCTCTCCACATCAAGGGCTTCTGGGAAGTCGGATTATAGCTGAGGTGACACCACTGGCTAAGAGACCTCAATTTAACCACCAATTAAGGAACTAATTTCTCATTAAAGATGGGAGGACTGTGGCCCCTCTGCCACCTGTGTGACATGCCTCTGCTATTCCTCGTCAGCGGTCGTCATCGCCAGCCCCTGGTCAACCCCTCTGACCTCTCATCTCTTAATAGCAGTTAAGACATATTGGTCGTCCCAAGGCGTGGCTGTCTTTTGCCCTCCTGTGTTCTAAACTGGCTGATTCAAGAGAGGAGGAAATGACGTCGCCAGATCAGGAAATCCATTTGTGTGATTTTTAAATCAGAATTCAGGGACATGACGCAATGACACAGGCATGGCAACAGGGATGTGATCAGGAGATTTGAGAAGAACCAGCTCCTACTCAGTATCAGCAAGACCAAGGAGCTGGTGGTGGACTTCGTAAATGGTAAATGGACTGTACTTATATAGTGTTTTTCCACCTTAGCGGCCCTCAAAGCGCTTTACAATGGCCTCTCATTCACCCATTCACACACATTCTCACACCAATGGCGGTAGCTGCCATGCAAGGTGCTAACCTGCAATAAGGAATAATAATAATAAGGAACAAGAGGCCTCCAACCCCATTCACCATCCAGGGGGAGGAAGTTGAGATGGTGGACTCATACAAGTTCCTGGGAATGCATCTGAACAACAAACTGGACTGGCCAGACAACACTGAGGCCCTCTACAGGAAAGGACAGAGCAGTCTGTTCTTCCTTACGCCTGATTGCATTACGTTACACCGGAAGTCCAGTCATTTCAAATGGAAGGCGTCACCTGCTGGGTAGGCGGCATCAAGTCTGGGGAGTCGAACAAGCTGAACAAGCTGGCTCTGGTGTGGGGCAACAACTGGACAGCCTGGAGTAGATGGGGAGCACTTTCAGCCACAGGCTCCTCCCACCCAGGTGCAATAGGGAGCGGTTCAGACGTTCCTTTGTGCCAGTGGCCATCAGACTGTATAACAGTGGCTGAGCATTCCGAGTGTTGTGGAGGTGTGCATGTATGTATGTATATATGTGTATTACTAGATATATCTACAGTACACAGCCTGTATGTATGCATGTACTGTATTTATGTATGTACTGTATGTATGTATCTATATGTATCTACAGTATGAGTACCCCTAGACAATACCTATATACAGTATTTATACAGACTAGATGTACAGTATGCATGTTTTTATTTAACCTTTATTTAATTTATTTTATGTAGAAATATTCTGTATTTATTCTATTCTATACTGCACACATGCTGTACATTTGGATGCATTTCCTGTTCTTCCTATTTTTTATGCTTACTACTCTGTATCTTACTACTCTGTATAGTGCTTTTCTTTTTCTTTTCCTACCTGTACCTGCTGTAATCTATCTATCCATCTATCCATCTATCTATCTTTCCATCTATCCATCTATCCATCTATCCATCTATCCATCTATCTATCTATCTATCCATCCATCTATCTACCCATCTATCCATCCATCTATCCATCCATCTATCCATCCATCCATCCATCCATCCATCCATCCATCCATCCATCCATCCATCCATCCATCCATCCATCCATCCATCCATCCATCTATCCAGCTATCCATCTATCCATCTATCCATCTATCCATCTATCCATCTATCCATCTATCCATCCATCCATCCATCCATCCATCCATCCATCCATCCATCCATCCATCCATCCATCCATCCATCCATCCATCCATCCACCCCTCCCTCCCTCCCTCCCTCCCTCCCTCCCTCCCTCCCTCCCTCCCTCCCTCCCTCCCTCCATCCCTCCATCCCTCCCTCCCTCCCTCCCTCCCTCCCTCCATCCCTCCATCCATCCATCCATCCCGACCTACCTACACACACACACGTCATGGGTTCCCAAACTCCATAAATGTGGGCCTCTCCTCTGAAAACAGTGACACACCCGCGCCCCCCCAACCCCCCGAATGTGTCCATTTTGCCAGGCAGCGTTAGCTAGCCCATAACATTACACAGCTAAGTTAGCTCGGTGGCACCTGTTGCTAGTTAACGTTATGACGTTTTCGCACAATACATTAATGCCTGCGGGGGGAGGCTCTCTCTGCACTATCCACACATTTAGTAAACATCTCTCCCATTATTTATTTACATTTTCTGGCCTTTAAAGTCATGTTTAATTAATTAAAAAAAACATAGAAAATAAAAAAATAAAAAATGTTTTCCTTTTTTTTTTTCTAACCACCCCTCTGCGCTTCCCCTGCATTTCTTTGGGCCCCCCCCCCCAGGGGAGGCCCTCCTCACAGTTAGGGAATGCCTGATCTAAACTAACAAGCACCTTGGGGTAATTGGGATCATTATCACATCCTGTCACAGGAAGATCAGGAAGAATACAAGTGAGTGATTTATTTTTCAATATGCGATTTAGACACATAAAAGTTCCAGAACAATGCCAGAGCGCACACAAACTTTATTTTCACCACGCTTGATTTCAAGCTGGCGCTTTGATGTTAGATTGCACAACATGCCCACCGTTCAGAGAGGGAGTGAGAAAGTGCCTTTCTCAGCTCAGAACCAGTGAAATCGAGACTCCCCGTTCAGTATTTTGGACTTAATGCTAACCTCGTTACACTTATCTGCCTCTGTACCTTTTCATTTTATTACCGCTTACTCAAATGAAATTCCCTCTGAGACAAAGTAAATGCACTCCCTAACCAAACTTTTACAATATGATTTCTCCCCAAAGGATAATCTATTATGACTGAATTAAGATCATTTGAGACTATTGTTTTTTAAGAGTATGGAGGAGGGAGGTGGGGGGTGGTTTAGCTAAAGCTGACTATATAATCTCATGAATAGTTAAGATGCTCAGACGTGAGAGACTTGGGATAATAGGCCTACTGTACATGTTGTCACAGTCTAATAAAGATGTCTTAAATAAAACAACACCATTTTTACCCATATTATCATCATGGGGTCCTCTAAAATAATACCTCTTTTGTGACATGGCAGGCTCAAGTTAATAGTCAAGTGCAAATAAAATGAACCACTGCACTGCACTCTCAGGACTGGAAACAGAATGATAAATGGTCTGCACTTATATAGCGCTTTTATACAAAATATAGCGCTTTTTTCACCTATTCACAAACACATTCACACATCAATGGGGCGGCATCTGCCATGCAAGGTGACACTTCATGTGGACAGGAGGAGGCAGAAATCGAACCCCTGACCCCTTGATCATTGGACGACCCGCTCTAGCTCCTGAGCCACAGTCGACTGGAGAGGGCATAGCCAGTTTGGGCCATGACACTGCTGCACAACTCTGATACTATAGTCCCAAATCATCACACCACCACTACTCCTGCATTTTCCCTGTGGCCAAATAGCTCAGGGTTGCCACTTTCATCTCCAGTGTAATGGGGTTGCTTGGGTTTATTGGAGATATAATTTCTTCCCTCACCGGCTCTACAATAAACTGTATTACCCTCCGGGTTGAGTCGCAACGCGTTGGCGTAGTATGTCTGCAAAAGACCTCACAGATTACATTAAATTAGTCATTTAGCTACCGCTTTTATCCAAAGCGATTTTTACAATAATTGTATTTAGCATAGGTAGTCAGTGTACTACTACTCGCCAAAAGTGCATCTCCTTTCTCTAAAATCTGGATTACCACGCAGATTACTGTACCTGAAGCAGCCATTACCCTTGCTTGGGCAATTATTATAATCTCTAAAAGTCCTCTCCACCACTCCTAAATATTCCTTGGTTATGACTTTGAAGTCGACGTTTAAAAATGATAGACCGACTGACGAAAAGCCCACTTTCCACGTTTGCAAACTTCCGCGTTATTCATAATTCTGGTTGTCCACCCATTTTGTATGCCAGGCCTAAGAGTACTTTTCTGTTGATAACTGATCATTCTTGCCATTGTACCTCCTCCCTGCAGGAAAGTACATCCAGATGATGAATATCCTCAAGCCCATTGCCTTTGACGTCATCCACTGCATGTCCCAGCTCTTCGACTACTACCTGTATGCTGTCTACACCTTCTTCGGACGCAACGACATGGTATGAAAACACCCCCTTGTGTTTATCTATGGCATACATGCTGTAGTCATTCAATAGGAAATGTTTCTTCTAAATATGGTTTATGTATAATTCATTGCATGGTCTATGTGGACGCAGCACAATCAGGTTCACTTTACATACACCAGTCATTAGGAAATTGAATTTATTATTCAGTAGGAACATAGATTACCATAAATATTCTTGTGTGTGTGCCCCCCCCATTCAATGTCTTAGATTAAGACTCAGCATTCACTCAGCATTGAATTAATTTTTCCCCGATATAACGAGAACGATATTGGACACTACACCACATGATGTTCTGGTCATTCACTAAGAGGATGGCTAACTGTTCATGGCTAACTACACCTACAGTCCTCTCATCCACCCCCTACAGTCCTCTCATCCACCCCCTACAGTCCTCTCATCCACCCCCTACAGTCCTCTCATCCACCCTCAGCCACAGCTGCTATTGGTTCCCTCTCTGGCATATAGCATGCAGTGTGACCATAGAATGCCAATTACGCTTCCCTTCCTGTAATACCAGTACTATATATATAATACTACTTGTTCTCTACATCTCTCTCCTCATCCCTCTCTCTCTTTCTCTTTCCCTTCGCTCTTTCTCTCCATCTTCCTCCATCTCTCACTCTCTCCATCTCCCCCTTTCTCTCTATGTCCCTCTAATCCTCTCCATCTCTCTCTCTCTCTCTCTCTCTCATTCTCTCCCTCTACACATCTCCAAGTGACACAAGATGGCTCCTTCCTCTTTGCAAAAACCCTATCATTATGACCCTAAACCCTCTACAAAGCTTGTTTGTAGTGGTGTATACTGTAGTAACAAAGTAAATGGTAAATGGTCTGCACTTATATAGCGCTTTTCCATCTTAGCGGCACTCAAAGCGCTTTACAATGGCCTCTCATTCACCCATTCACACTCACATTCACACACCAATGGCGGTAGCTGCCATGTAAGGTGCTAACCTGCTCATTGGGAGCAATTTGGGGTTAGGTGTCTTGCTCAAGGACACTTCGACATGTGGTTGTGGTTGCTGTACTTAAGTAGTTTTTTTTTTATACCTGTAGTTTACTGTTTACTATATTTCTGTTGACTTGCACTTTTAATTCACTACATTTTTCAAAGAATACTGATACATTTACTCCCGTACATGTCCCCATAAAACATTTGTTACTCACTATAAAATCAAATATTTCTGAAGAAAAAAATGAATCATGGAAAGCGACGTTGGAGACTGTGGTGGAACATGATTGGTTGAGTAGTCTAGGTAGAATAAATTATGCAAATGAGACCACAGGGATTCTAGGGCAGGCTCGGTTGTTTTTTTGTTTTTTTACTCTTGTGTCTGGTATCTCGTATAGTGCGGCCATTTCATGTGGTGGTTCTAATAAAGTTCATACTGGCGATATTAGATAATAAGACAGAAACAACCAAGCGGAGTTCATCCAATCCTCATCAGTTTGGGCAAATCCAAGGTTGGTAAACACCACCCACTACCCACCCAGCACCATCCACCACCCACCCAGCACCCTCCACTACCCACCCAGCACCATCCACTACCCACCCATCCACTACCCACCCAGCACCCTCCACTACCCACCCAGCACCCTCCACTACCCACCCAGCACCCTCCACTACCCACCCAGCACCATCCACTACCCACCCATCCACTACCCACCCAGCACCATCCACTACCCACCCAGCACCCTCCACTACCCACCCAGCACCCTCCACTACCCACCCATCCACTACCCACCCAGCACCCTCCACTACCCACCCAGCACCCTCCACTACCCACCCATCCACTACCCACCCAGCACCCTCCACTACCCACCCAGCACCATCCACTACCCACCCAGCACCCTCCACTACCCACCCAGCACCATCCACTACCCACCCAGCACCATCCACTACCCACCCAGCACCATCCACTACCCACCCAGCACCATCCACTACCCACCCAGCACCCTCCACTACCCACCCAGCACCACCCACTACCCACCCAGCACCCTCCACTACCCACCCAGCACCATCCACTACCCACCCAGCACCACCCACTACCCACCCAGCACCCTCCACTACCCACCCAGCACCATCCACTACCCACCCAGCACCCTCCACTACCCACCCAGCAGCATCCACTACCCACCCAGCACCCTCCACTACCCACCCAGCACCATCCACTACCCACCCAGCACCATCCACTACCCACCCAGCACCATCCACTACCCACCCAGCACCCTCCACTACCCACCCAGCAGCATCCACTACCCACCCAGCACCCTCCACTACCCACCCAGCACCATCCACTACCCACCCAGCACCCTCCACTACCCACCCAGCACCCTCCACTACCCACCCAGCACCATCCACTACCCACCCAGCACCATCCACTACCCACCCAGCACCCTCCACTACCCACCCAGCAGCATCCACTACCCACCCAGCACCCTCCACTACCCACCCAGCACCATCCACTACCCACCCAGCACCATCCACTACCCACCCAGCACCATCCACTACCCACCCAGCACCCTCCACTACCCACCCAGCACCCTCCACTACCCACCCAGCACCATCCACTACCCACCCAGCACCCTCCACTACCCACCCATCCACTACCCACCCATCACCATCCACTACCCACCCAGCACCATCCACTACCCACCCAGCACCCTCCACTACCCACCCAGCACCATCCACTACCCACCCAGCACCCTCCACTACCCACCCAGCACCCTCCACTACCCACCCATCCACTACCCACCCAGCACCCTCCACTACCCACCCAGCACCATCCACTACCCACCCATCCACTACCCACCCAGCACCATCCACTACCCACCCAGCACCCTCCACTACCCACCCAGCACCCTCCACTACCCACCCAGCACCATCCACTACCCACCCAGCACCACCCACTACCCACCCAGCACCATCCACTACCCACCCAGCAGCATCCACTACCCACCCAGCACCATCCACTACCCACCCAGCACCACCCACTACCCACCCAGCACCCTCCACTACCCACCCATCCACTACCCACCCAGCACCCTCCACTACCCACCCAGCACCATCCACTACCCACCCAGCACCATCCACTACCCACCCAGCACCCTCCACTACCCACCCAGCAGCATCCACTACCCACCCAGCACCCTCCACTACCCACCCAGCACCATCCACTACCCACCCAGCACCCTCCACTACCCACCCAGCACCATCCACTACCCACCCAGCACCCTCCACTACCCACCCAGCACCATCCACTACCCACCCAGCACCCTCCACTACCCACCCAGCACCACCCACTACCCACCCAGCACCCTCCACTACCCACCCAGCACCATCCACTACCCACCCAGCACCCTCCACTACCCACCCATCCACTACCCACCCATCACCATCCACTACCCACCCAGCACCATCCACTACCCACCCAGCACCCTCCACTACCCACCCAGCACCATCCACTACCCACCCAGCACCCTCCACTACCCACCCAGCACCCTCCACTACCCACCCATCCACTACCCACCCAGCACCCTCCACTACCCACCCAGCACCATCCACTACCCACCCATCCACTACCCACCCAGCACCCTCCACTACCCACCCAGCACCCTCCACTACCCACCCAGCACCATCCACTACCCACCCAGCACCCTCCACTACCCACCCAGCACCCTCCACTACCCACCCATCCACTACCCACCCAGCACCATCCACTACCCACCCAGCACCCTCCACTACCCACCCAGCACCCTCCACTACCCACCCAGCACCCTCCACTACCCACCCAGCACCATCCACTACCCACCCAGCACCATCCACTACCCACCCAGCACCCTCCACTACCCACCCATCCACTACCCACCCAGCACCACCCACTACCCACCCAGCACCATCCACTACCCACCCAGCACCACCCACTACCCACCCAGCACCCTCCACTACCCACCCAGCACCCTCCACTACCCACCCAGCAGCATCCACTACCCACCCAGCACCCTCCACTACCCACCCAGCACCATCCACTACCCACCCAGCACCATCCACTACCCACCCAGCACCCTCCACTACCCACCCAGCACCACCCACTACCCACCCAGCACCACCCACTACCCACCCATCCACTACCCACCCAGCACCATCCACTACCCACCCAGCACCATCCACTACCCACCCATCACCCTCCACTACCCACCCATCCACTACCCACCCAGCACCATCCACTACCCACCCAGCACCATCCACTACCCACCCAGCACCATCCACTACCCACCCAGCACCATCCACTACCCACCCAGCACCATCCACTACCCACCCATCCACTACCCACCCATCACCCTCCACTACCCACCCAGCACCCTCCACTACCCACCCATCCACTACCCACCCAGCACCCTCCACTACCCACCCAGCACCATCCACTACCCACCCAGCACCATCCACTACCCACCCAGCACCATCCACTACCCACCCATCACCCTCCACTACCCACCCATCACCCTCCACTACCCACCCAGCACCATCCACTACCCACCCAGCACCCTCCACTACCCACCCAGCACCATCCACTACCCACCCAGCACCCTCCACTACCCACCCAGCACCCTCCACTACCCACCCAGCACCATCCACTACCCACCCATCCACTACCCACCCAGCACCCTCCACTACCCACCCAGCACCATCCACTACCCACCCAGCACCATCCACTACCCACCCAGCACCACCCACTACCCACCCAGCACCATCCACTACCCACCCAGCACCATCCACTACCCACCCAGCACCATCCACTACCCACCCAGCACCACCCACTACCCACCCAGCACCCTCCACTACCCACCCAGCACCCTCCACTACCCACCCAGCACCCTCCACTACCCACCCAGCACCCTCCACTACCCACCCAGCACCATCCACTACCCACCCATCACCCTCCACTACCCACCCAGCACCACCCACTACCCACCCAGCACCCTCCACTACCCACCCAGCAGCATCCACCCTCCACTACCCACCCAGCACCATCCACTACCCACCCAGCACCCTCCACTACCCACCCAGCACCCTCCACTACCCACCCAGCACCCTCCACTACCCACCCATCACCCTCCACTACCCACCCAGCACCCTCCACTACCCACCCAGCACCCTCCACTACCCACCCAGCACCATCCACTACCCACCCAGCACCATCCACTACCCACCCAGCACCATCCACTACCCACCCAGCACCATCCACT
>NC_140254.1:20654233-20661733 GCF_949987555.1 Borostomias antarcticus | reverse complement strand
CCTAGCTCAGGTGGCTCAATGTGCCTAGCTCAGGTGGCTCAATGTGCCTAGCTCAGGTGGCTCAATGTGCCTAGCTCAGGTGGGTGAAAGCATGCTTCCCCTGTGAACACCCGTGTATTATGTCAACTCTGCGGTTCCCTTCTGTCTTAATTAAACAATTTTAATCTCTTCTCCTTATTTATCAGAAGTTCTTTATAGCAATAACATTTTTGCTGTCAAGACAATTCAGTTCTAACTCATGAGAACAACAGCTTGTCGCCTCCCGACTCGTGGTCTCTTCTCCGAGCGTCCCCAGGGAAGTAGAGCTTCTGGCCGTTAATCTGTCGAAAAGAGGCCACAATCTCCGTTGTCTTGACTTTGTTATTTTGCTATCCCATCCCCATCGCCAAAAATGCAGTGTATTTCAAATGCATAATCTTTGTGTGTGAAACTTCAAGGAGGCAAAAATGGTTGAATTAACAATTTATTGAGCAAGCCTAACACAAGGGCCGAATCTCTAGGCAATACTGAATTCACACAGAAGGGCCGCAGCTTTTAAACTGGCTTCAAGCCAGGAATCACATGACAAACAAATTTGCATACAAATAATGTTCATTTAACACAAATATGGTCACAAACGGTCAACTAGGCTTCTGAATGGTCAGTGTATCAGCTGAGCTTTGACCCCCTTCTTTGGACACAGGGGCTGTGGGTCCTTCCTTGGATCATCTTACAAGACTGGACCCATTTTCAGAGGTGAACTTTAGGTCATGCGGACTCAGAGACAAAAAACAAATGGCCTCTGTTGAGCCTTGCATTAACACAGTTCAAACTAAAGTGAAGTTTATTCATTATACTAATAAAATGATTACACATGAATAATACAGATGTGATTAATGTAATACAGTATAAAAATATATTAGTGCCAGATTAGAATTCCACCCTGTACTTCCTTTTTTAGGTGATGGCTAATCTCACATGGCCAGACCTGTGCCAGCACCCGCGAAGGGTCTGGCTTCAAATCACCATCATTCGGAGATAGGGGGAGAAATACTGTATATCTTTAAACCCATCACAATCATTTAGGGTGGCGCTAAGCTTGTTTATTTTCTCAACGGTGCCCTTGCAAAATAGTGCCAGGGGATTTGATTTGATCGAAGCCAAGCCGATAAGAGAGGCTTATCTCAAAAACCCACATTTTGCGAGTCACACTAGCTGAACACTAACCACTAAGCAGAAGCGGGGCTTGAACTTGCATAGATCGGCCACTCCAGCTGTCCAGTTCTCACAACCCTTGGTTCTCTATTTGTACTTATTCTCTATATACTGTACCATATCGTTTCAGAACCGGTCTTGAAGGCAACACAAGTGAGTTGTCAGCTACTACAGTTACAGTAGAAGTACAGTACTCCTCACTTACAGGACTGTAGTCAAAAGTGACCATCAAAATTGAACTCATTTATAATTAATAATCAACAAATTACTCATCAAAACCACACCCACTTTCGCATGCCTAACTTCTCAGACTGCGTCTAATATTTATCAATCTGTAGAATCTTACAAGTTCTTACTCTTCCTTTCCTCTTTATCTCTCTCTGCTTCTCTTCCTCTCCTTTCTCTCTGCCTCCCCCCCTCTCTCTCTCTCTCTCTCTCTCCCCCCCCCCCCCCTCCCTCTTGTTGTATGCTTTCAGTAGTTTCAATGCAAGGCTAATTTGGTGAAACGGCATTGGAAAATGCTAATACTCTATGAATATTTACAAAGCCTGAGGAAATTGATATTATGCACACGTGCCGTTACTTTGACCTACAGTAAGGAAGGCTTTTTGTACCCCTCCAAGCAGGAATGGAGCTGATAAAAGCCTAAGAGTAACGGGAGATATTGCTATTCGAAAGGGGTAAAACGCCATTATGTCCGACCTCGTTATTGACTCTGTCAAGCACATTCTGCTAAAGATGCAATTGCGGCCTTCACTATTGGCTTTTTGCACAGTTAATAACCTACCTTCCAGGCTGTTTAGGTGAAGGGTAGGGGGCATTGAAGAGAGGGAAAGGAGAAAAAGGAAAGAGAGAGAGAGAGAGAGAGAGAAAGAGAGAGAGATGGAGAGATAAACACATTTTGAATCACCATTCCAGATGAAGAAATTGTCCCCCCCCTGGGTGGGGTTTGGACTCTGCTCCTATATCTATTCCAGGAGGCACATGGAGGGACAGTGTGACGCAGAACGAGAGAGAAGACAGAAAGAGAGAGAGGAAATTATGAACTATATCTGCCATGTGTACTACTTTAAAAAAGATGTGTATTTCAGTGTGTGGAGTAATTTTATGAATGGTTTGGAGGAGGAGGTCAAAACCAGCAAAAGTTTAAACCAGTTTAAAAGAAAGTTTAAAAAAAAGGAGTGATGAAGATGTATGAAGAAGTGATGGGCGGCTGTAGCTCAGTTGGTAGAGCGGGTCGTTGAGCAAGACATCTAACCCCAAATTGCTCCCAGTGAGCAGGTTAGCACCTTGCATGGCAGCTGCCGCCATTAGTGTGTGAGTGTGTGTGAATGGGTGAATGAGAGGCCATTGTAAAGCGCTTTGAGTGACGCTAAGGTGGAAAAGCGCTTTATAAGTGCAGTCCATTTACCATTTACCATATCTGGACGAGAGTGAAGGTGTTGCCTGTGGTTAAGATGATGGGGGAGAGGGTGGAGGAGGGTGGGGGAGGGGTTATAGAGTGTGTCTGGGTCTGAGTTTGTTATTGTGTTTGTTGTGTTTGTGTGTAGATTGTCTTTGTATTGATAATATTTGTTAGGTGTGTGGGGGGTGGAAATCTCAAAAGCTTGGCTTCGTCCATCCCCTTTTCAAATCATGTATTGTCTATTGTTTGTTACTCGTTGTCGTGAATATTGTGGTATGTTGTATTGTCTATTGTTGTTATTGTTGAATATTGTTGTATGTAATATGTTGCTGTAGGTACGGTTTTGTGTGGCATGCAGGTTTGAAATAAACCAAATTGAATTGAATTGAGAGATGGGCTAAAAAGCTGATATGAAAAGATCTCTACTAATATAAGGTTGTGAAACCTAAACATTAGTAGAGGTTTCCCACTTTTTCTGGCCCAAAGCCTTCCCCTAGTCCGTCTCTGCCCATCCAGAGTGGCAGAGAAGCTGGCATACCAAGGCAGACTGGCATTATTACCTGGCTAAGGCTGGCATTCAAGCTCCAGCACTAATGGAGCAGGTCATTCATCCCTGGTGTCTGTTTACCAAACCTGGGTGGAAATAGTCTCCATATCCATACGCTTCCAAATACTGCAGGTGCATTTGATTGAGCAATTTAATCGTCCCACAAGGGCTGATGGGCTCATTATCAAATGCACCTCGGATCACTACAAGTATTTAGAAGAAGTGGCGTGACCTGCGTGTGCTGTGAGTGTGCTCTTCTAGATCCTCGCCCTCCTATTCCTCCTCTCTAGTCTCCTCTAGCTCTCTCTAGCCATGTTTCCATCCACTTGTCAATCGAATTGTGTGAGGATGGCTAAAAATATGAATGCGAATAAAGCCGGTGAACGTGCGTTTCCATCTAGAGCTTTAAATCGGATAAAGCATTTATCACAAAAGACTTTTATCGAACAAGAGAAAATCCGATGATATCGACAGAACAAACCTTTTGTCGATTTTCATGATTTTTAATCGAATTTTACTGTTTCCATAAGGCATTTTTAATTCGATATAACTTAATTAGCTTAAAACGTGTGGATGGAAACATGGCTTCTGTCTACCCCCGTTCTGATTTCGGACCCAACGCTGAGGCGGTCGGAACACAGAGCCGCGGAATTCTCCGAGATTAAGTGCGTACCGTCTGTCATTTAGTGTCGGCTGTCTTAACGGAAGATGAAGATGTTCAAGTGGGTTTTGAACCAAAGAAATAACATTGAAAAAGGTTTTGTTATTTCGACAAGTGGAACAGACTTTTTGTTTGTCAGACATTTAAATATAAAGTTCTAAGTGTAGCTACAAAGTTAAGCCTTGACTGAGTTTCAACAGGCAGTCTATAAATGTGAACACAGCTATCACACCGAGGAAGCAGAGCGTAGCGGTCGGGAGGGGGTGTAGGGCTTGACCATGGCCTGGAGGTAGGAGGGAGCTGTTCCTTCATTGCCCTGTAAGCTTAACCAGGGAGAACTTGGGGTGGTTGAACACCAGGCGAGCAGCAGCTTTGTGGACCAGGGGAAGTTCCAGGGGTTTAATGGCTGACACCGGGGCCCCAGCAAGGAGGGAGTTGCAGTAGTCCAGGCGGGAGATGAGAAGGGCGTGGATGAGCACCTGCACCGTTTCGTCAGTGAGGAAAGGGAGAATCCTCCTGATGGTGTAGAGCAGTAATCTGAATGAGCATGTACTGTAATGGATGTGATATGTGCAGAGAACGACAGTTGATCGTCCAGGGTCACACCCAGATTACTCGCAGTCCGGGTCGGCGTCACCACAGTGTCTTCAGTGGTGATGGCCAGGTCCTGGTGCGGGCAGCCCTTCCCCGGGAGGAACAGCAGCTCAGTCTTGTCCAGGTTGAGCTTGAGGTGATGTGTTGTCATCCACTCCGAGATGTCAGCCAAGCACCCAGCTATGCATGTCTCCACTTGTGTGTCCGAAGGGGGAAATGACAGGACCAATTGGGTGTCATCTGCAAAGCAGTGATAGGAGAAGCCATGCCTGTGAATGACAGAACCCAGAGATGTAGTGTAGAGGGGAAAAAGGAGAGGACCCAGGACAGACCCTTGTGGAACCCCCGTAGTCAAGACTACGTGGTCCCTCTCCATGTCACCTGGTAGAAGCATCTCGTCAGGTAGGATGCAAACAGGGAGTGTGCAGAGAGGAGGATCTGGTGGTCTACCGTGTCAAATGCTGCTGACCGGTCTAAGAGTAGCAGGACGGAAGAGAGAGAGAGTTTGCTCTATACCGGCGTGGACTGACTGTGTCAGGAGGGCGGTCTCTGTCGAGTGGCCAGCCTTGAACCTGGACTGGTGGGGGTCCAGGAGGATGGTGATCAACCAGAGAATAACAACAAAATAACAACAACAACTTTTGTACACAGAACACATGCTGCTGAATCTCCAGAGTAAACCCTTTGCAAGGCCAAGGGGATTTTGTCCGGGCAAAGAAATCGGAGGGGTTTCCAGAAATCCAAACGTCCTGCAAAATTCTGACCAATCACAAAACCGTTTGGAAGCCTGTGTTTGGAAGCCTTGTCCCGATTGCCGTGTGAAGTCCAATCGAAGCGAGGTCAAAGTGCAACATTGTAACATATTATTCCCTGAACAGGAACAAAGCAAATGGAACTACATGTCTGAAACGCCCTTAGATTGTTGCAGCACGATATAATTGTTTTTCTCTGAAAGGTTACTTGAGATTTGAATCTGCTGCTCTGTATATTTGAATCTTCTTTCCATTATTACACAAATACTGTAGCACCCAGTGGCTCTGCTTAGTGTTGATCTCAAGGTGTGTTTCCTCCTGCAATCCGTTTTAGGATAAGAATTTGGTTTTGTGACCAAATGTGTGTGTGTGTGTGTGTGTGTGTGTGTGTGTGTGTGTGTGTGTGTGTGTGTGTGTGTGTGTGTGTGTGTGTGTGTGTGTGTGTGTGTGCGTGCGTGCCTGCGTGCACACGCACCGTTAATCAAGACACTGACTAAATGTGTGTGTGCCTTCTGCAGTATGAATCATCGGGCCTGGGTTTGATCAGCAGCAGACTGAGAACCACACTGAACCGAATCCAGGAGAGTCTCATCGACATGGTAAGCATGGAAAACACCTCCCTCTCTCTCTCTCTCTCTCTCTGCCCCCCCCCGTCTTTCGTCCTCTCATCCCATTACCTGTCTCTCTTTTCCGCTCTCATCCCCCCTTCTCTCCCTCTCTCCATCCTCCCCTCCCACTCTCTCCTCTCCCTAATGCACCTCTCTGTCCTCTCTCCCTCTCGCCTACCCGTCAGAGAGTCAGAGAGTGCTCGGCCCGTGTGGCCATAATGGTCATTAAAGGCCTTCGTTGCCTGTTGCGCGCGCACACACACACACACACACACACACACACACACACACAGACACACACACACACACACACACACACACACACACACACACCTTTCATGTTGGGCTATCATTACTGTCTAGTCCTACACATCAGAACTGCATTTATGTTCTGCTTGCCTTTCTCTCTCTCTCTCTTTCTCTTTCTCTCTCTCTCTCTCTTTCTCTCTCTCTCTCTCTCTTTCTCTCTCTCTCTCTCTCTCCCTCTCTCCCTCTCTCTCTATGGTCTGGCCTTTGGGTTGATTATGAATGTTTTTTGCTGAAATGGAATGTGGATAGACTGCTGAGGTGGATGGTCTAAATGTTGTCATGTAGACTTACGAGTCAATCTCTGAACACTTGAAAGTGTGTGTGTGGCTGTGTGGGTGTTAAGATTATAATTATACAGTTTTAAAGTGCTGTTAGTGTTTATTGTAAGGATGTCTCAATTAGAAACATCAAAAGTCTCTAATTTTCCCTCACTCATTTATTCTCTCTCTCTCTGTCACCCCCTCTCTCTTCCTCATTCCATCTATTCCTGCACTTTGCCTTCTGCACTAGATTATGCTCTTAGTCACTCGTTTTAGAAAGGAGATGCACTTGTGAGTTCTGGCGAGTAGTAGTCAGGGTTCTCACACATCCTGGAAAAACAGGAAGACGGGTGACCAATTTCCAGTCGAGGGAAAACACATGGAAAATGAGAGAAAAAGTAATATATCCTGAAAAATTATTTCATCATTATCCTATTTTTCTTTAGCTGAGAATGAGCTACTAGGCGATCAATCACAGCTCCCCAAGAGAGATAACATTTCCATCTGAAAGGGCTGAGTTATGAGATGAGATGAGTTATGGTAGTTTATGGGTGAGAGTATTTTGAAAGGCAAATTGTAAATATGAGTCACACAAAAAAGACAGCGACTATTCTCATAGAGTATTTTTGTATTCATTCAGTGTAGTGGAAATGCAAATTTTCACGCACACTTTTTTGCGCATGCATGAAGGGTGTCTTGGAAAAGTTCTGGAAATTAGCATTTCGACTAAACTGAACTCATTTGACAAACGAGCTCCTGCTGAAGGGAGGACATTTTGTTAGTGTTTATCTCAACATCAGGAGTCAACAGGCCTGTCGAACAGGTGACAGCTCTCCAAGGTGACCGTCACTACGGCTGAGGACCAAGTAACATGTCGTCATGGCACCCGCTTTTGGGCGATGGGTTTAACATCAGTTCTGATTGCTCAGTGTGTGTGTGTGTGTGTGTGTGTGTGTGCGTGCGTGCGTGCCTTAAAGGAGAATGCTTGTTTTTGACAACCTGGACCTTATTTACGGCATATATTGCTCCAACACGCATGCGCACAGCGCGCAAGCGTTGCTCCAGCACTTCTGTGCGCATGTGTGCTGGAGCAAGTGGGGAAGCTATTTTGTTTCTAAAGACGTTTCTAAAGATCATATTACAGAGGCATGTGAAAAAACCACAACAGGC
>NC_140254.1:20610626-20648126 GCF_949987555.1 Borostomias antarcticus | reverse complement strand
ACGAAGTGGGAGGGGCATTGAGTTAAACTGACTTGGGTATTTTTGGCACGCCGCTGGAAGTGCTGTCCCATTTAATTCACGGCTCTGCACCCTCTGGCCCTTCCAGCTGACGTCAATTAAGTGCTCAGGCCTCAGGCCGCAAGTGCGAGGGGCCGCAAGGGTGGTTTGCGCACTCAGATTGGGATTCAGCTAATGTGTGTGAATGGGTGAATGAGAGGCCATTGTAAAGCACTTGGATGAAAGCGCTATATAAGTGAAGTCCAATGACCATTTACAGGAAGAACCTGCCTGCCCTGTGACAACACTAATCGTTTTGGGGGGCTTACCACCCCCCCTGAAAAAACCCCTAGGGGAAACCCTGAGGATATAACATCTCTAATAAGGCCATCCATGTAAACCTGGCATCCTCCACTGAACCTGTATTGTTACCTAGGAATTCAATAACCTTTTCTCTAAATTGTGCTACAAATACTTGGTCCTGTAGAAGTGTTGTATTAAAGGTGTTTTGTTAAATGTATATCTTAAATCTACTTTTATTATCATTGGGTTATGGTCAGATAGTGTTGCTGATAGTCGGAATGGGGTCTGTGCATTCTTTCAGACTAATGCCGGGCTCAGATTACAGGATTTGTTGGGAAATCAGGCAACTAATAAAATTCCGACTGAAGACGTACTGTAGCGAGTGGTGTCCCATTTCTTAGGTAAAGATTTCAACCCCTATCCCTTGTGGCTCCGTTCTGAAGGGCCACTACCCAGTCGAGGGCACTCCAAAACTAGGGGCTAGGGCTAAGGGGGGGTATTGGGATTGGGCCTTTGTCATAATCAGAAAGGGACTTCAACAGCCTCCTGACTTCTGTAACTTCAACACATCCCATTACTTATCAGCTTGAACATGTTGGAATCGGTCAGCGGATATTTCGCCTTAATTTATCAACCTTAGAAATAAAGAAGTTATTGAAGAAGTTATGTCCACTGGCTTTGTTAAAAACATACCCTCTGTACAAAAGAAGGCAAACTGTTTTTTTTTTCGGTTTTTACACCAAATTACTTACTATTGGCTTACAATATTACATCTTACTTTTGTTCAATTTAGTCACCTTTTTGTCAATTTACAGTGTTTTAGTCTATCATCTAATGAACAAGATTTTACTGACATAATTTTAGCTTCATCCCTCTGTTTCACTCTTCAAAGCGTCATACATCCATGGTGTTGTTCTAGATTTAGTAGTGAACTTCTTCATGGGGCCATTTCTATTGACAAAGATATTCATAAAAACATTCAAACCTCTCTGGTATCGGCAGAATTCACACTATTTCAATCAGTTATTCAAACATCCTCCAGCAAGACCTTGTAAGACCTTTTGCTATATATACAACTGTGGAATTTGGAGATCTCAGATGAACGCTGTCTAGGGCCTTTCTGAGCTGCAGAGGTGAATACATGACGCTCTTCTTTTTGTCCGTGTGAATGACAGCCCAGAAGAGAGTCTCGGTGAAGTGAGTTCATTAGGAATTGTCCTGCTATGAGGGGGACACGGAAGGTCACAGAGTTGGGAGGATGGAATGAGGTGTGTGTTACTGTGCTTTTGTTCGACTGAGGAAATGGAGTGGAGTTTTTTTTTCTTGTGGAGAATGACTTGGAGTAGCCGTTTCATTGGTGATAAAATGCTAACATGTAGGCCTAGTGTATATGTGTACAGACACACACACACACACATTGTGCACACTCTTACACTGACACTAAGAGACATTCTGTGCAAAAAATTTCAGTGGAAGTGGCATGTTGAGACTTTTTATATGTTGTCATCCATATTGATAGCCCACTGCAAGGTCAGGGGTTTCAATCCCGACAGAGGGGACACCTTGTGCTGCAGGAGTGGTGTCTCAGCTCTCCAGGACACACTCTCTGGGCTCTCCGAGTGGCTCACCACCACTCCTAGAATGACAGTTGAAGTGGCAATTGGCAGATTTAGATTTCTCTTTTCTAATCCCTTGACGCAATGGGCACAATGGCACCACTTTCAACGTTTGCAGTCCAAACCCATTTCATTTCTTCTTTCCTGGAGTGTTGAAGAGAAAGGCTCACAATGTTTCTGTAACCATGGTAGGTTCACCAGTTGCAGAACCCCTAGGTTATATTTCCTTTGTGTAGGCCTACAGGAAGAGGACGTGAGCCCCCCCCCTCCGAATTAAAAGTGCATCCGCTACTTTCAGAGAGGAACCAATGGCGATGTCCAGGGCTGTATCACCCAAGACAAATGACAGCCCTAATTCTGTTTGTCACCGGCCTAATGAGAAGCGCATTTGCAGTGTTAGGGGTGGATAAAGGAGCAAGTTGATGGATTTGCTTGATGGATGGTTGTAAATCTCCACAGGGAACACTGTGGAGGAGAAACAGTCAGTCATGTCGATCGAGACACTTTCACAGCCGGATCACAATTCTCCAGCGTGTTGAAATCACCCTCGTCAAATGGTTGATTACAGAATGATGGAGCCGTCTGTGATGAAGAGTCGTCAATTTTAGTTTGGTGTAGCTTCGATATTAAGTTGTATTTTCGCTGTGGATGATATTGGGCTGCACATTTAGCAGTCCATCGCTCTAAAAAAGCATTTTTCAACTAAATGAGCCTTGCACAAGTTCATACAAATGCTTTGTTGTTTTACCCTGAAGTGGCAGCTTCTCTTAATCCTCTTGATAACATTATTTTGTGATTGCAGTTGAAACTCCATGTTATTTTCTTTGTTTATTTCTTGATCAGTTACACTGTCACTAAGCCTCATGAGATCATCCTGATTTCGCGAGCTCACATTCTCTCGCAAATCTGTCTGGATACTCTCCATAGAAATCCGTTTGTGCAAGATCGTAAAAAAATCTAGCCAGCTTTATAAGACGAAATACAAACAGTTATGCTGTGCGGGTTTAGGTGTGATGGTAGCGAAGAGTGGTTGAAGTTGGCGCGTGATTGACGGTGATAGGCAGATGGTTCATCCAATCACCTGCCAAGTATTTTTGAAAGTGCCTGCCCTTTTCCAAACACTTTTCAACTGATAGTTCCCATCTGGCACGTTAGGTTACCAGTCACCCTTCAACTCTTAACATGTCCCCCTTTGCACCAAGACTCAAGTGTTGGTTCTCGTTCCGTCGGATGAGTGACAGAGCGATATTACTGAATGTGGGGACAGATTCACTTGCCAGGTGACGTGTGGACCACAGCGCCACGACCCCGGCCGTCGGACCACAGATGGGCCCAACATGTTCACCCAGAAATACCCCGGCCAACACCCCAAAGCTGGCTGTTCACAACAAAGCAGCCGGTCAGCGCTGCATAGCAGAGAGCTGAACCAACAATAACACAGCTATTTTAGCAGGGTGGGCCTGATTCAGCACTTCAGACAAGAGGACTCCCCTGGCAGGGCTCTCAAAAAGAGAAGAAAGGAGCCAAACGAGAGGTCTGTGTCGGAGGCTGTAGTGTTCGACAGCGTAAATACAGATGAGCGATAGATTCCACGGGAGCTCACTGAAGCCAAAGACAGCAGTGCGCCGGGGGGGGGGGGGGTTGGGTCCACATCGGCACACACGTTCAACGGTAAAGGCTTTGGCAAAAACGGTGGGGCAAATGGTTTTATCGTTCAACAAAACCACGTCACAGGCAGGCATGGGCTTCTGAGTGAAAGTGGCGCCTGTGGCAATACAGGCACACAAAAAATGAAGTGTCAGTGTGAAAGTCAACATCGTCTACATTCTGTAGATAACCCTGCAGACTGACAGTGGAACTAACTTAATCCCTGGAGAGCCGGAACCCTGTCCAGACTGGAATATACCGCAGCTGTGCTGCAGTCCCATTTTGCAATTGAAATCAGCTATACCGTACGATACAGAGCTGCGAAACCTTTCTCTGCTAAGGGCTTTGAGAGCAGGTAGAAGACATGGGTGTCCTGTATATGCAGTATATAGCCTATACAGTATGTACCACTAGCCGCACAGCTATTTGTTATAATACTGCAACACGACTGCTGCAAACAACAGCAGCCGTGTCTCTCCGTCGTTGAGAATCATGTCCTGACCTTTGTGTTTCTGATCTCTGTGGAAATGATGCAGCACAAAGCTTAGAGTAGCTGCTATTCTGGGACCTGCAGCCCGCCAGGGTCCTGATGCGGGGTCGAAAGATTGCGGCTGACCCCTCCCACCTCGGTCATAATCTCTTTGAACCACTCCCCTCCAGTAGTCTCCATCAGGACCAAGACCTCTCACCACAAAACCAGCTTCTTCCCGACGGCCACCACCCGTCATCAACAAGGCCGGTGCAAACTTCTGACTCTCCCTCTCTGACTCTCTCTCTCTCTGACTCTCCCCCTCTGACTCTCCCTCTTTGACTCTCTCCTCTGACTCTCCCTCTCTGACTCTCCCTCTCTGACTCTCCCTCTCTGACTCTCCCCCTCTGACTGTCCCTCTGACTCTCCCCCTCTGACTCTCCCTCTCTGACTCTCCCTCTCTGACTCTCTCCCCTCTGACTCTCTCCCTCTCTGACTCTTTCCCCTCTGACTCTCTCCCCTCTGACTCTGTCCCCTCTGACTCTCCCTCTCTGACTCTCTCCCCTCTGACTCTCTCCCTCTCTGACTCTCTCCCCCTCTGACTCTCTCCCCCTCTGACTCTCTCCCTCTCTGACTCTCTCCCTCTCTGACTCTCTCCCTCTCTGACTCTCTCCCTCTCTGACTCTCCCCCTCAGACTCTCCCCTCTGACTCTCTCTCTCTCTGACTCTCCCTCTCTGACTCTCTCCCCTCTGACTCTCTCCCCTCTGACTCTCTCCCCTCTGACTCTCCTCTCTGACTCTCTCCTCTCTGACTCTCTCCCCCTCTGACTCTCTCCCTCTCTGACTCTCTCCCCTCTGACTCTCTCCCCTCTCTGACTCTCTCCCCTCTGACTCTCTCCCTCTCTGACTCTCTCTCCTCTGACTCTCCCGCTCTGACTCTCTCCCCCTCTGACTCTCTCCCCCTCTGACTCTCTCTCTCTGACTCTCCTCTCTGACTCTCCCCCTCTGACTCTCCCCCCTCTGACTCTCTCCCTCTCTGACTCTCCCTCTCTGACTCTCTCCCTCTGACTCTCTCCCTCTCTGACTCTCTCCCTCTCTGACTCTCCCCCTCAGACTCTCCCCTCTGACTGTCCCTCTGACTCTCCCCCTCTGACTCTCTCCCCCTCTGACTCTCTCCCCCTCTGACTCTCTCTCTCTGACTCTCCTCTCTGACTCTCTCCCCCTCTGACTCTCTCCCCCTCTGACTCTCTCTCCTCTGACTCTCTCCCTCTCTGACTCTCTCCCCTCTGACTCTCCCTCTCTGACTCTCCCCCTCTGACTCTCCCCCTCTGACTCTCCCTCTCTGACTCTCTCCCCTCAGACTCTCTCCCCTCTGACTCTCCCCTCTGACTCTCTCTCCTCTGACTCTCTCTCCCTCTGACTCTCCCCTCTGACTCTCCCTCTCTGACTCTCTCCCTCTGACTCTCCCCTCTGACTCTCTCCCTCTGACTCTCTCCCTCTGACTCTCTCCCTCTCTGACTCTCCCTCTCTGACTCTCTCCCTCTGACTCTCCCTCTCTGACTCTCCCCTCTCTGACTCTCTCCCTCTCTGACTCTCTCCCTCTCTGACTCTCCCCCTCTGACTCTCCCTCTCTGACTCTCTCTCTTCTGACTCTCTCTCCTCTGACTCTCTCTCCTCTGACTCTCTCTCCTCTGACTCTCTCTCCTCTGACTCTCTCTCCCCTCTGACTCTCTCCCCTCTGACTCTCTCCCTCTCTGACTCTCCCCTCTGACTCTCCCCTCTGACTGTCCCTCTGACTCTCCCCCTCTGACTCTCCCTCTCTGACTCTCCCTCTCTGACTCTCTCCCCTCTGACTTTCCCTCTCTGACTCTCTCCCCCTCTGACTCTCTCCCCTCTGACTCTCTCCCCTCAGACTCTCTCCCCTCTGACTCTCCCCCCTCTGACTCTCTCCCCTCTGACTCTCTCCCCTCTGACTCTCCTCTCTGACTCTCTCTCTCTGACTCTCCCTCTGACTCTCCCCCTCTGACTCTCCCCCTCTGACTCTCTCCCCTCTGACTCTCTCCCCTCTGACTCTCCTCTCTGACTCTCTCTCTCTGACTCTCCCTCTGACTCTCTCCTCTCTGACTCTCTCCCCTCTGACTCTCCTCTCTGACTCTCTCTCTCTGACTCTCCCTCTGACTATCCCACGAAAAAAACGGCAGTGAAAAACAATCAGAGTCTGGTAATGATGAGTTTGTAACCCCGATAGTGTATTCAGCCTGTTATTTTGACTATTTGGTTCTTGAAGTGGTGTTTTTACAGTGAACCTTTAACATTGAAGTCAACGGGCACTTCCGCATCCGCACCCCCAATTACGTCAGACTGACCTGAGGTGAATAAGGCGAATAGAGGAGGAAGAGAAGCGAGGCCAAAAGAAGATAGGATAATGGACTCAACTGTCTATTTACTGAGCCGAAGTTTCAGTCATGCACAGGTCCGACCGGGCCCATTATTAGGCTGCTTGTATTGTCATGGAAAAGTGCTTAAACCTGCATCAGCCCTGTCTAAAAAGTGCTTAAACCTGCATCAGCCCTGTCTAAAAAGTGCTTAAACCTGCATCAGCCCTGTCTAAAAAGTGCTTACTGCAGCACGGGGTTGGGGCTGCTGAGAAGCAGTTTCTATATTGTACAAGGTCTTGTCTCTGTTGTATGTGTAGGCATGTAGAGGATAACACTGTGTGTGTGTGTGTGTGTGTGTGTGTGTGTGTGTGTGTGTGTGTGTGTGTGTGTGTGTGTGTGTGTGTGTGTGTGTGTGTGTGTGTGTGTGCGCGCGCTGTGCTTACATGCATCTCTTGAGGTATATATGACAAATGCAGTGATGTTGTGAAGTTGACGCTGCTAATCTGAAATGTTGTCCTCTCAGAGGCGTCCCCACATGATGAATTTCAGTCTCTTAACTTATCTAGGCTTATCTTTCTGAAAGGGAAAGTCGTGTTATCTTGTGTACCAAGGTAATTGAAGCAATGCATTCATTCACAACAATAGATATTCTTTTTTTGTTCATGGCTGTAAGCCAGCGCCCCTAGGATAGCGTTTGTCCGGTTATCACTCCATCCCTCCGTTACTCCGGACAATGTTGGCCTGCATTTCTCTGTTGGCACCACAAGAGGCAGTAGTTCCACCACACCAAAATCAAGAAGGACACCAAAATCAACCCGCCGATTTCCACTGCACATGTTCATCCTTTCACTCCAACCTTTACCCCTTGCCTTAAAGATCAGTTCCTGTCCCAACCCCAACCCATATTCTAACCCCAACCCTTATTCTAACCCCAACCCACACTAGGGACTGGAAGAAGGACACCAAAACCAACCCGCCGATCTCTGCTGTATAAGTAGAGTAGTGGTGAGAGCATAGGACTCCCACCCGGGAGACCTGGGTTCAAGACCCAGAGAGGATGATTTTGTGTTATCATCAGTGTAACTGCTTTAGCCACTGACTGCTACCATTAATGTTATGGAAGCTGCTGCTAGTTGTTGTGAGCCCATGAGCTAACTGGCTATCCTGCTCTTATTGTGCTGGATTAGCATTGGAACTGATGTGTCCAGGTGACAAGACCCATCTTTATTTATCAGACATTATTTCATGTCATTTCAATTCACAGCTATTTCAGTGGCATGACTAGCTTCCGTCCTACCAGTCCTGAACAGAAACAAGCCAGCCACGCACATAAGCCAGGCTGGAACTGGCCTAGTTATTTCCATCTTTTTTGCTGTTTTGTGTGCCTTAACTCAGATGAAAGGGAGCTTGCTTTTTGTTTTAATGCTTTTAATTTGTCCTGCCTTTTGTTTTAAATGTCTTTAATGTCTTGCTTTTTGTTTTAATGCTTTTAATGTCTCATGTAAAGCACCTTGAATTGCCCTGTGGCTGAAATGTGCTATATAAATAAACTTGCCTTGCCTTGCCTTCATGGAAACCCTCACGGAATCAGATTTTCCTCCCAATGCTAGGCACTAGAGGGTTATCGCATTCTTTTTTTTATATAAACCACATTACAGAAATATTATTTGTCCTTTCGCGAGTGTAAAATGAAATGATAGATGCGTTGAAGTTTCATATGATTTTCTTCAGTCACTGCTGTCACACAAATGGTATTTTGTTTGGATTCATGGTATTGTAGTCCTATTTTGGGTAACCATGAAATATCTTGTTGGGTTGGCTTTGATTTAGAGCTGTTGAAGCATAGTTGCATCTTTTTTGCTGGTTTTTGTCCTGTTTTCTCCCAGTTTGGTCATCAATTACACCCAACATATTGTCCAATTTCCCCATTCTTACTGCTGAAGACTCACAAGTGAGAGACAACCACTTGACTCTCTCGGATTGTGCCAGTGAATCCGACACCAGACAGGGCCGCTGTAGACCGACAAATTCTCAAGTCGAGATGCACTAACCACCATCGGGGAGCCCCCCTGGCATCTGGCTATACTTGGATCTGGCGAGACCTGGGTGAGAACCCCGGTCCCTCGTGATCAGCTGCACCGCCACCCACACGTGTTAGACCACTACGCCACCATGGACCCTATTGCAGGTTGAGGAAGTTGTATGATCATACTGAGTGATATGATGTGATGATATGAGGGGTGGCACGTAGCTGTCCCTGCTTAAATCCCAGCTCCCAAGCAGAGACCAATAGCCAACAAGAAGGGAATGTACTTGGCTATAGCTAATTTTTACTGTATATACTGCCTCACACAAAAGAGACCGTTCTGGATATGACCCAGTCAAGTCATGGAAACCACAACTCTGGATTGACAGTCCAAATATCTGCAGCCAGCTCCCCGATGAAATTAGGCGACGGAATGATTAGATGACAGATATAAGGTGGCATATATGGAAAAGTTTGTTTTTTTCTGTTTCATTGGCAGGTAGGCAGTAATGGAATGAAGAGGCATGTGGTGAAATGTCTAAGATGAAAAATTGCTCCCTGAAAATGGCGTCAGTGTCACTGTGGAAAATGAGCTGAAGCAGTTAAATCTTTCCTGTATGGCTCGTTCTTGTACTTTGCAGTGCAGGCTATTAAAATTCCTGTTGTTGTCATCTGACTTGATAGTCATCCCTGAATGAATGATACTGTGGTTTAATCAAGCTTTAATGCAGAATTTGGACTGCAATGAATATGAAGGAAAATCAACACGTGTAAGCAAACAGAAAGGCCTAAGGCTATTTAGTATTGTTATTGTAGAAACAGTAACTTCAGTCAAGGTCACACAGGGACACCATTTTGTGTTTGTAAGACTAAAATCATATGAAACTTGAGGATTCTTGTTTATGGGAGTTTCTTCATGTCACAATGGGTGGCATTTCTCACAGGCACTGATTATATTACCGTCTCCTAACTGCTTGCGACGCGAGCAACAGAACGCGACATCGCATGCTTGCTGTCCTAACTGAAACCGGTAAATTTCCTGTTCTGTTACGTCATTTGTCTATATTCCCAACTGAAGACAGTTAAGGAACGAACGCCTGTAAAACGTCGCGCCGCTTCACGCTGCGTCGCTCGTGTCCAGTTAGGACATAACAATAGAAAACAATGCAATGGAACGCATTTTGTCGCTGACGCTCGCGTCGCGTGTAGTTAGGACACGGTGTAACTGTGTGAGGTGTTCCGTCTCTGTGAGGAGGGCAGCCATATTGTACCTGTGTTCCACTATAAAGTGTAATTCTGGCAACTGTGAGCCATTCCAGCAAACATGAGCCCTACTGAGGGCTGTGAACCCCCGGGACTACAATAATGTTTGAATCATAATTGCTGGAGGATTAGGAATGTGTGGAGCTTTAATCTCTCGTTCATGACAAATCTAATCCCATTATCATCAGACGTTTGTGTGTGCACAAATATTTGGTCCCAATATCCAGTTCATTGACTTGCATTACAATACGATAAGATGTTTTCTCTACAAATGTCTGTGATTTTTTTTGGGGGGACTGCATTTTGGGTATTGTGTTATGCTTGTTGGGCCCTAAGGTTATCTTTAATAGAAGAGCCCCAAAGGGATGTCTTCAAATAATATGTTAATGCCATGACTTCAAACCATTCATGCCTTTTTGAGCATGTAAAAATAGTCTTATATTTCACCAGTAACTATTCTGCTGTACCCGAGCAATATTAAAGTGAATTATAAATGAATCCTTCGTCTTGCAAAGCCAAATGACTTTTTTTTTTCCCCATTGTCCCCCATATGAATCCAAAACTTCCTCCGTCAGGGAAAAGCATTATCTGTATCTTTTTGCCTCAGAACTCAGTTTAGAAAATTCAAGACTTATGAACCGTTTTCTCGGCTTTTATGAGTCTGTCTGGTCAGGGGTCTCATTGAGTGTTAAACCCACAGGAGGGACACTACTGCATGCAGAGTTATGAGCAGCAAAGTGGAAAGAAACAGTCCTTTGGGGAGTGGATTCTTGCCCCTCAGCATGAAGCCTTGTTAATACCTGCTGTATGGAGCATAGTCGATGAATGGTCTCACTGATTTCAGGCTGATAAAAAAAAAAGGAACACAAGCCTTATCTCATGCATGAGACCGAACTTGATCAAGCGATTAAAGTAAGCATCTTTTGATCTTGGATCATTCAAAAGGGGGAAACTCATTGGGGGTTGTATTTTACAGTCACCTAATGGCATCCATCAAGCTAATGCAGTGAGTTGGTTTGAGAATCAAATGCTGAAAATGGTCAGTTGGGAAAATATCAATTTGTTTGGTTGTGCACTTTTAAAGAGAGATGTTGCTGATGGTTTGAGTTTGTTCATCTGGCTCTAAATGAATTACTTCTGAGCATCTTTTATTATCAGTCACGTTTCGACTTACACCAAAGAGGGGGCTAATGGCTTCTCTGGATGAGCTCCAGAGGAGCAGAATATCAATCATGTTTCTGCTCTGGAAAAGGAGTTTAAAGCAGCAATACTGCCCATGGATTATCATGTGGCCTTTGTGTTTGTACTGCATGCTGTAAACGAAAGCCCGCCACGGATAAACGCTCTGCTTTTTGGTGATTTTAACCCACTAAAGAGATATCTTACCCAAATGAAACTGTGATGCAATAGATACCTTGAGTGTTGGAAATGTGTTTGGAGGGTTAGTAGCAAGATTCAGACTCAAAGGCCAGCATGCGTGTCACACAGCTGTTACATGTAAACAAATTAATAATCAGTCGGTTTCACTTCGAGCAGATTCTTTTTTTCTTCGTGTGCATGAAAGCAACTGAAGATGTTTCAAGAACTAATGTGCTGTACAAAGTAGGACTATTCCAACTGTCGATTGATAAGACAAGTCATTTGCGATTTGCAAAAGAGCGCAGGATAAGGTGAAAAATGATCCTGTATTGATGCCGTGTTTTCCTGTTACGTCTTTGTCGGGGACGCATCAGGACACATTAGCATTTAGACTACTAAAGATATGTGGTCAAATGCATCCCAGACCACTATGTGTTTTGGTGGTCGTTTGCACTTGTATTTAGCACTGTCCACTTTTTAAAACCAAGTCTTAACAGGGTCATATTGTCGGTTCTAATGTATATCAAACATTCTATGCATTAGGTATTTTGACACTTCTTTATTCCTCCCGTAAGTAATGCTATCTGTCCTAGTTCCTGGTAGCGTTGTAAGGCATCCCTTGGTACCGTAGCACTGGACAGGAGTGTATCCTGCCATGCAGAACTAACGTTTACCGGCACAGCGCCCTTTGAGAACTGAAGATCTAAACTTTATGGGCACCAATGCACATCCTAGGATCCTGAGAAATACACCTGCCGAATGTCAATACATCGTCAGGTTCCCCAGATAATCATGCCTAGAGACAGACAGTGAGGCGCCATCCACTTGTGGAATGATGAGAGAGATGCTGGAGTTTGATTTTGTGTTGAGCTGAAAATTCCTCAAGCTCAGTAATCATCTAAAGGTCTGAGGCTAAGAAGTCCAGTGTGGGAGAGAATGATGAGATGATTAGTTTTCGCATGCATACAAATTACTGTTTGTGATCTTTCAAGTTACCCTTGCAAATTCCCTCTGCCTTCAGTCTTCATTCAATCTATTTGAATTGCAGATGCAATTCATTAGTGTGAAATCATCTTGCAAAGGAGTGTGACCCCCTGTTCTTCTCTGAACAATAGTGGAGCTGTGTGCCTCTCCGTTTCTCAACTCGGGGGAAGTGGTGTACAGAATGTGTGGTGTGTCTCTACTGTCTGTCTCTGCTGGAGTGGACACTAACCTCCCCATGTTCTGTCCCTTCTCTGTCTGGAAAGTTCCACCGTAGACAGCGGTGGAGACGGGCCCCATTCCAATTCTCTATAAATGAAGCCTTACTTCCTTGCCTCCTTGAGGTACTCTCTGGTCTTACTGTACATGATTGAAGATAATGATGTGCTTACATCTAGGGCTGGGTTTAAAAAATCGATTCATCGATTCTGAATCAAATGATTCAGAATCGATTCATGAATCCCAAAATCGATCTTTTATTTAATGAATGAATGAATAAATGATGGAATGAATAGTTAATTCATTCATTCAATGATTCATTCATTCATTCATTCTTAAAATCAGTTTCGATACCCAGCCCTAGTATTGATGTGTTGCATAACTTGGCAGTCATGTAATTAAGGTTACAGCAACAACAACAAAAACAGGTTTTAGTAACACTAACCGAATCGATTCTTGAAATTTGAGTCAATATCCAGTCCTACTTACATCAATTCATGACTGAGCAATGATTTCTCCAAAGGGAAGAAGGAATGGTACATTTTTTGAGAATCTGAGACCGATGAAACGTAAGCTAACTGGTCCGCTCTGCATAGCTGCATATCCCCGCGTGTCTGTATCTTTATAGTGGACTACAGACCGACACTCTCCATACTGTATCTCTGTCTCCTCTGCTCCTAACAGGAGGCGGTAGCGGAGAGTGGGGGAGCTCATGGTTCAGCGGAGGAGAGGAAGGAGAAGGTGCCCAGCCCCCACCTCAGCCAGATGGTGGTCCTGACAGCCAGCGGGACCCTTTATGGCCTGGCACAACGCGTTGTCGCCACGGAGTCACTGTAAGACACACACACACACACACACACACACACACACACACACACACACACACACACACAAAACAGTTTACTACAGCACAGTAGGCCGATGTATTTTAGGTCTTGTACTTTTCTAAAATACAACATTGTCTTCATTGTTCTTGGCCGGGGCTGCGCCCTTAATGCAAATTATAAAGTTAAATGATAATCGCCTGGCCTTCAGTTCAGTTTCAGTTCAGTTTACTTTATCGGTACCCATAGGTAGATTTGGTCATCCATCTTGACACAAAACAACACAGACAGTAGACAAACATAATACAATTACTCAAAATTCCAATCATCACTAAAACCACAACAACAACAAAAAATAATAATCATATCTGTGCAATGTTGCTACGACTTGTTCATCTGAGTGATGGCTGCTCGAACAACAGTGTTTTCATGCTGCTTTGTTCTCCATTTTGGGACTATAAACCAGTGGAAATTGGACAGTTTCCTCAAACAAGACATACACTGGTGCAGCTTTTTGCACATGGCTTCACAAATTGCTTCCAAGCTCAGTTTTGAGTCAATTATGATGATACAGACTACCGCTGGTATGGAGAGTTATTTAATCTCACGCAGGTGCAGAATGTACTTAAGGGTTGCGTTGGCTGTAGTCAGAGCGGTGTGTTCTTTTGTTCTTGTCGCCGCTAGTTCTGTGATAACTGATTGGTGTGTCTTAAGACTTCTGACCTCACCAGTTTTTCAAAGGTTTTCATTACAATTGATGCGAGAGCAACCGATCTCAGATCATTGGGTTTTGGGGCTACTGGATTTGGGAACAGGGACTACCACAGCATCCTTCCAGTCCTTAGGTACATGGTGTGCCTGTAAAGACTTATTAAAGATGGTGGAATACAGGACTCACTTCTTTTTCATAGGATTTAAGTAGCCGACCACAGATGTTACTGTACATTGGCCCTCATTTACTAAGCGATCGTAGGACAGAAAACTGGGCGTACGGTCAGTTTGAGAATTGTCATCAGACTGATTCTGACTGGCATCTAAGAGCAGCCACAGGCCTATTCATCACTTCAAAGTATGTAGCCTACTCTATGGCAAAATATTATATTCTGTGTCATATATCCACAATATAAATGGGTATTTTCCAATTGTTTGCAAGTAACCGGATAAACAGTTGTTTGGTGTACTACTACTACTCCAGTACCCCAAACAGGTGTTTGGTGTACTGGGGTAATTTTGCTTTCATTTTGACTCTACTTAGACTGTATGCAGCCTTAAAAGTCCATACTGGTCTAAATAGGATTTGATCTCCTAAAAATAATCACCCAACTTATATCACATTACCGCAATCCATTTTCCAAAGTAAAGCTCACGTTAAAAGATATTTTTCGCGTTTTCCCTACATTTCAAAAGTTGAACATGATGGCTTCAAAACCTATTTTTAAATTGTTCCCTCGTTGCACTGACAAACTCGCCCTGGTTAGTTTCAAATAATTTCCAGTAGTTAGTATTTTCCTTTTAACCCTCTTTGCGCAGCCTATAGACGACGACTATAGACGATCTGTCTTCTTCCTGTTTATATGGTAGTAAATAAATAATAAGAAAATAAGAATAAGAAAATAATATAAAATAAAAACTACTGAAAATTATTTGAAACTAACTGGGACAAGTTTGTCAGCGCAACAAGGGAACAATTTTAAAATACAGTATGTTTTAAAGCTATCACGTTCAACTTTTGAAATGTAAGTAAGACGCGAAAATGGTAATATATTTTATTTGCGGTAATGTGATATACGTTGTTGACTAGTTTAAGGAGATCAAATCATATTTAGACCAGTATGGTCCTTTAAAATGAAAGCAAAATTAATGTTACACAAATCAATCAATGTACTGGTGACATAATTACTAGCAATCAAAATGAACAAATGAACAGCAACGGGCAGGCTTCAGTCACGTACTGTATTTAAATAAGAGCTTTGACAGTCATCATATCGGTAATGCCATGGTCTAGAAGACCTATGCGCATCCTATCATTCAGCTGAGGTGAGAGGAGTGGGCGAGCGAGGTAGGCTATTAACCTGACGCAGACCAGTTAATATAGGCCTGGTTGAAATAGTATTTTACATTCACACAGGTGTTACCTCAAATTTGAAATGTTGTTCCTTTGTAATTTATTGTCACAATAATACATATTTCTGTATGGAAGGTAAAATAATGTTGTATTGTTATTATTATTATAATTATTATTATTACTACATGCACTATTATAAATCCTCAAATTGACAGCAATGTGCAATAGTTTTTGGATAGGCTACACAATTAAACAAGGAAGCTGCCCAGCTCACATGCTGTCTGATTGTGTGAATCATCCTTTAAAATCAAATGGTTTTCTGGAATCTTTCCATGGAGAGTGAGGAGTTGTTATTGGACGAGAGTCAGATAAACTATATAATAGATAACAAATATTTTGTATCTCCATGCCTACTACAGGGGCGAGGCCAGAACATGTACTGTAGGGACGTGATATTTAAATGACGATTGTTTTCATCCGCCGCATTTATCAATGCCCCATCGTTTGTACGATGGGATTGGCGGCATATGAATGTTAGATAGATCACACATGGAAGCTGTCGTACCATCATTTCTGCGCTCGGATCTGCGCTCCTTTGATAAATGAGGGCCAAGATCTGGTCCATGACTCATCTTACTGAGAGAAAGGCCTGTTCCACATCTTTAATATCTATGTCAAAGTGCTGATTATCTTTAAGTTTGGACCTCAGTTCCTGAATTTCATTACTAAATGTTGGAATTCTGAGTGCCATGGAGTGAGTTTTTGATTAAAGTGCTAACCTCATGCAGTAGGCTACAGACATCATGCTGTAGAGACATGTTGTATAAATATAGCCACTCTGAAAAATATGGGTGAGGCTGTCTGAGAGGTCTGAATCCTAAGCAGCCTGCCCAGTGGTGAGAACATGTTTGGAGTACAGTAGACCAACATAGTTGTACTGAAACTAAGGCCTGTGTTACACGGCAACAGGCTTCCATTGAGACTGACACATTGGCGTCTATTATAAAGGTATGAGTTGAACCAAAGTAAAGAATTCTGAGAGACGCCAATGGAGTAAAGTTTGTCAAGAAGCAAATATTGATCGACGATATCAAAGGCCTTACTTAAATCAAGAAAAATTGCTCCACTGAGTTTGCCATTCTCAGAAGCAGTAAACACGTAATTTACGTAGTAAATTTTAAAAGAGCTGTAGTTGTTGAGAGGTTGGGTCTGAAGCCAGACTGGCATGAAGATAGAACATTAAAGTCAGCAACATAGCGTGATAATTGATTGAAAATTAGTTTCTCAAAGATTTTAGCCTCGGAGGTGATAATGGAAATTGGACGGTAATTGTTAATGTCATGGGAATCACCTCCCTACTGAAGTGGAGTGACTATGGCACATTTCCAGGTGGAAGGGAGGGTCCAAGTTGATGAGGAAAGATTAAATAGGTCACAAAGCGGATACATCAAAATATGAGAGGCTGACTTTATTGAACTGAATGTAATATCGATGCCATCTGGTCCAATTCCACAGTCATCCTTCATTTCATTAATTAGGGCCCGAGCACTGGCGGTGCGAGGCCCTATTGAAATTGTAAGGATTATCATTCTCCCTTCTCCTACCTTCTTCTTCTCCCCAAACAAATGCCTTTTTGGCGGCCTAAACATCGATGAAAACGCATGAAACTTTGCAGATACGACAGTCCCGGTGAAAATTTTGATATTTCATGGGTGACGGAAATGGGTGTGGCAAAACAGTTCAAGAGCGCCCCCTGGGATAATACAACTTATGCTGAATAACAAATTAGGCCTGCTAGCTAATTGCGAACTAAGGAATACACCCTAATTTGGAAATGTAGGCCTGAGAACAGAATAACCAAGTACTAACTGACTAAATTAATGCATTCGAAACAAATTATTTTCATTAATGACCGAACAGGCATGCGCATGCCCAGTGTTGCGAATGGTGTTGCAATACCGTTGCCGTGTAACCCTGATCTCTTCTGGCAACGCTGATGAAATGTTCCATCTAACTTGGAGGTCATTCTCATTCTGTTGTCATTCTCGTTCTCGAAACGTTGCCGGGTAACGCAGGCCTAAGCTGTGTGCTGGAGAAACCTTGTTAGTGCAGTGGTAGAGTTAGAGTTGTGGTGGTAGAGTTAGAGTTGTGGTGGTAGAGTTAGGGTTGTGGTGGTAGAGTTAGGGTTGTGGTGGTAGAGTTAGGGTTGTGGTGGTAGAGTTAGGGTTGTGGTGGTAGAGTTAGGGTTGTGGTGGTAGGGTTAGGGTTTTATTAGTAGAGTTAGAGTTGTGGTGGTAGAGTTAGGCTTGTGGTGGTAGAGTTAGGGTTGTGGTGGTAGAGTTAGGGTTGTGGTGGTAGAGTTAGGGTTGTGGTGGTAGGGTTAGGGTTTTATTAGTAGAGTTAGAGTTGTGGTGGTAGAGTTAGGGTTGTGGTGGTAGAGTTAGGGTTGTGGTGGTAGGGTTAGGGTTTTATTAGTAGAGTTAGAGTTGTGGTGGTAGAGTTAGGGTTGTGGTGGTAGAGTTAGGGTTGTGGTGGTAGAGTTAGGCTTGTGGTGGTAGGGTTAGGGTTGTGGTGGTAGAGTTAGGGTTGTGGTGGTAGAGTTAGGGTTGTGGTGGTAGAGTTAGGGTTGTGGTGGTAGGGTTAGGGTTTTATTAGTAGAGTTAGAGTTGTGGTGGTAGAGTTAGGGTTGTGGTGGTAGAGTTAGGGTTGTGGTGGTAGAGTTAGGGTTGTGGTGGTAGGGTTAGGGTTGTGGTGGTAGGGTTAGAGTTGTGGTGGTAGAGTTAGAGTTGTGGTGGTAGAGTTAGAGTTGTATTAGTAGAGTTAGAGTTGTGGTGGTAGGGTTAGGGTTGTGGTGGTAGGGTTAGGGTTGTGGTGGTAGAGTTAGGGTTGTGGTGGTAGGGTTAGGGTTGTGGTGGTAGGGTTAGGGTTGTGGTGGTAGAGTTAGGCTTGTGGTGGTAGGGTTAGAGTTGTGGTGGTAGAGTTAGGGTTGTGGTGGTAGAGTTAGGGTTGTGGTGGTAGAGTTAGAGTTGTGGTGGTAGAGTTAGGGTTGTGGTGGTAGAGTTAGGCTTGTGGTGGTAGAGTTAGGGTTGTGGTGGTAGAGTTAGAGTTGTGGTGGTAGAGTTAGAGTTGTGGTGGTAGAGTTAGAGTTGTGGTGGTAGAGTTAGAGTTGTGGTGGTAGAGTTAGGCTTGTGGTGGTAGAGTTAGGGTTGTGGTGGTAGAGTTAGAGTTGTGGTGGTAGAGTTAGAGTTGTGGTGGTAGAGTTAGGCTTGTGGTGGTAGAGTTAGGGTTGTGGTGGTAGAGTTAGAGTTGTGGTGGTAGAGTTAGGGTTGTGGTGGTAGAGTTAGGGTTGTGGTGGTAGAGTTAGAGTTGTGGTGGTAGAGTTAGGCTTGTGGTGGTAGAGTTAGAGTTGTGGTGGTAGAGTTAGAGTTGTGGTGGTAGAGTTAGGGTTGTGGTGGTAGAGTTAGGCTTGTGGTGGTAGAGTTAGGCTTGTGGTGGTAGAGTTAGGGTTGTGGTGGTAGAGTTAGAGTTGTGGTGGTAGAGTTAGAGTTGTGGTGGTAGAGTTAGGGTTGTGGTGGTAGAGTTAGGGTTGTGGTGGTAGAGTTAGAGTTGTGGTGGTAGGGTTAGGGTTGTGGTGGTAGAGTTAGGGTTGTGGTGGTAGAGTTAGGGTTGTGGTGGTAGAGTTAGGGTTGTGGTGGTAGAGTTAGGCTTGTGGTGGTAGAGTTAGGGTTGTGGTGGTAGAGTTAGGGTTGTGGTGGTAGAGTTAGGCTTGTGGTGGTAGAGTTAGGGTTGTGGTGGTAGGGTTAGGGTTGTGGTGGTAGAGTTAGAGTTGTGGTGGTAGGGTTAGGGTTGTGGTGGTAGAGTTAGGCTTGTGGTGGTAGAGTTAGGGTTGTGGTGGTAGGGTTAGGGTTTTATTAGTAGAGTTAGAGTTGTGGTGGTAGGGTTAGAGTTGTGGTGGTAGGGTTAGAGTTGTGGTGGGAGGGTTAGGCTTGTGGTGGTAGAGTTAGGGTTGTGGTGGTAGAGTTAGGGTTGTGGTGGTAGAGTTACGGTTGTGGTGGTAGAGTTAGAGTTGTGGTGGTAGAGTTAGGGTTGTGGTGGTAGAGTTAGAGTTGTGGTGGTAGAGTTAGGGTTGTGGTGGTAGGGTTAGAGTTGTGGTGGTAGGGTTAGGGTTGTGGTGGTAGGGTTAGGGTTGTGGTGGAAGAGTTAGGGTTGTGGTGGTAGAGTTAGGGTTGTGGTGGTAGAGTTAGGGTTGTGGTGGTAGAGTTAGGCTTGTGGTGGTAGAGTTAGGGTTTTATTAGTAGAGTTAGAGTTGTGGTGGTAGAGTTAGGGTTGTGGTGGTAGAGTTAGGGTTGTGGTGGTAGAGTTAGGCTTGTGGTGGTAGGGTTAGGGTTGTGGTGGTAGAGTTAGGGTTGTGGTGGTAGAGTTAGGGTTGTGGTGGTAGAGTTAGGGTTGTGGTAGTAGAGTTAGGCTTGTGGTGGTAGAGTTAGAGTTGTGGTGGTAGAGTTAGGGTTGTGGTGGTAGAGTTAGGGTTGTGGTGGTAGAGTTAGGGTTGTGGTTGTAGAGTTAGGGTTGTGGTGGTAGAGTTAGGGTTGTGGTGGTAGAGTTAGGGTTGTGGTTGTAGAGTTAGGGTTGTGGTGGTAGAGTTAGGGTTGTGGTGGTAGAGTTAGGGTTGTGGTGGTAGAGTTAGGGTTGTGGTTGTAGAGTTAGGGTTGTGGTGGTAGAGTTAGGCTTGTGGTGGTAGAGTTAGAGTTGTATTAGTAGAGTTAGGGTTGTGGTGGTAGAGTTAGGCTTGTGGTGGTAGAGTTAGAGTTGTATTAGTAGAGTTAGAGTTGTGGTGGTAGAGTTAGGGTTGTATTGGTAGAGTTAGGCTTGTGGTGGTAGAGTTAGAGTTGTGGTGGTAGAGTTAGGCTTGTGGTGGTAGAGTTAGAGTTGTGGTGGTAGAGTTAGGCTTGTGGTGGTAGAGTTAGGCTTGTGGTGGTAGGGTTAGAGTTGTGGTGGTAGAGTTAGGCTTGTGGTGGTAGAGTTAGGGTTGTGGTGGTAGAGTTAGGGTTGTGGTGGTAGAGTTAGGGTTGTGGTGGTAGAGTTAGGGTTGTGGTGGTAGAGTTAGGCTTGTGGTGGTAGAGTTAGGGTTGTGGTGGTAGAGTTAGGGTTGTGGTGGTAGGGTTAGGGTTGTGGTGGGAGGGTTAGGGTTGTGGTGGTAGAGTTAGGCGTGTGGTGGTAGAGTTAGGCTTGTGGTGGTAGGGTTAAGGCTGTGGTGGTCATTTGAATTTCCTGTCTTTTGAGGTTTTTGGAAAACCTTAACTCATAACTTTTTTTAAATTCTTAACTTAAATTGAGTTTCCTTCCAATTTGCATTCTGCTGTTATTTTAAATCTTGCACTGGTAGACTCATTCTTATTCTTTAACTCTTTTTCTCTCCTGCTCTCTCTCCCTCTCTCTCTCTCTCTCTCTCTCTCTCACTTTCTTTCACTCCATCTCTGAGCACACATGTATACTTTAAAACTCAAGCACACACACACACACACACACATGCGCACACACTCTAAGAGGCCCTAACAATAGCTGGAGCGTGCATCCCCAGCCAAGTCTGACTTGGAGAGGTCAGCAGTCTGGAGCTGTTATAAGAAGCTGCTTATGGATAACAACCTCTACCTAGATGCCACCACACACCACCAGATGGCATTTAACTTGCCCCACTGAATTCAATGAATCATCAACTAAAGGGAAAATAAATAGGACATTTGAAATTGAAATAGTTTAGGGGAAGATATATACAAATGAAAAAGACATCCTTAAAAGAAGAGGAAGTGTCCAGAATAGAGAGAGAATCATTAAAAAAGACTCAACTCACAACAACTGTGAAAGTAACAGGACATCAACAATAATGTATAAGCTATGCACTGTATGTATAGGGTAAGTGGAAGGGGCATATCATTAGGAAATAAGACACGGCTATGCATAATTGCTCGGTGACCATTTTTCTCTCATTAGAGCCAGGCTGACGGCTGAATATCATCTGACCTCACTGTGTAGCTCCTGAACATGCTCAGAATATACCATATTTAATATAGCCATTACTGCTAGGCACTTTTGTAAATGGCTGTGCGCAGGCTTAACACCGCATTTAGCCCTGCTGTAATAGAATAATCAATGAGGCTAGAGGGGCCTGGGCAAATATCAAGATTTTAGGTGCCAAAGATAAGCAGCTGGAGAAAATAACCTTTTGCCATTGTCTAAATGTTTTGTTTATTTTATCAGGTTTGTATATGTATATGTAACCGGACAAATGCTTGGTTGGCCAACAGTGTTTCTTGTCACAGTAAATATGAGACCTTTAACGGGGGCGGTAAATATACAGTACGAGTTCATAAATAAGTGAGCCCGTTAGTGGTTGTTCTGAGCAATCTGCATTTTTGATGACATGGCCCCTTTGAAACTTTGAGTTCAGACAGATATATAAGCACTACACTACTACACTGAAACAATCTGCCCTTCTTAACCTACCTCTACCGTTATGAATCCACCTTTCTGGCTGTGTCTCTCACGCTCTCTCTTTCTTTTCAGTGTGTTCCTGGCCGAGCAGTTTGACTTCCTACAGTCTCACCTTGACAACATGATGCCGGCTGCCAAGAAGCCCTTCCTCCAGCAGTTCTATTCCCAGGTCAGCCCCCCGGGACGTCGGCTGGACATCACCACAGATAGGCTACACATACCTTTCCTATAATTGATTCAACTTATTTTGTACCTTGCATGCAATAGAGTGGTTGCAAAACTGAAAGGCGTGCTCATTTGCTACCCTAAGCATGCCCAAGCAAACGTTCAAAAGTATTTGAAAGGATTTAAAAAAAGATAAGATATATTCTACTTAGGCCATGGACTCCCCGGCTCCTCTCTCTCATTGGCTGGCCTGAGTCAGTTTTTCTGGCTACTCATTGAAAGCAACCCTGGGTTTATATTGCCACCAAAGGACAAATGATGTGTTTGTGGCAGCAGGTACCCGGCCATCCACACCCATTCTTCTCTGTCGATTCCTCCACACGGTCTGTTAGAAAAAGCAGAATGAAATAAAACATGAAACAAATGAAATCAAACTCTAAAATACTATAGTATTATTTTAGAGTGCAATTACAGGACGAAAAAAAGTATACTGTATGAACATGAATGGTCGTCTTTTAACCAAACCGTTTGACTTTCTTTGCTGTAAGGTCTCTGTTTGATTAATAACATGTTGCTTGTTTGCTCTGCTTTCCCTTCCAGACGGTGTCAACAGCCAGTGAGCTGCGTAAACCCATATACTGGATTGTGGCAGCCAAGGCTATAGATTACGAACAGATGCTGCTGCTGATGACGGGAGTTAAATGGGACATTAGGGAGATAATGTCGCAACACAACGTATACGTGGACGTCCTGTTGAAGGTAATGTTGCGTGAATGTTTTTAGTATACTGGTGTGTATCATGTTGCCATCAGGACCAGTTCATGTTCAGAAAGTGATCTTTTTGTGTGAGTGTTCTTGGGGCTGATCGTTTTATCAGCCTACCCTCACTATGGGGATGGATTTCAGTAAGTGGCCTTTAAGTGCGAGTGTCCTTGGGATTGATCGCTTTGTCCGCCGACCCTGACTGAGGGATGGTCCTCTCGTCATTAACCTTCCCTACTCGTCATTAACCTTCCCTACTCGTTACTTTATAAGCATTCTGGAAACTCTGCCTATCTGCTCTAAAGTGCTTCAGGTTAAGTCAGTGGTTCTCAAACTTTTTTGGTCGGATCCCCCTTTGATAAATGCGCTATTATTCAACCAGAGAAATTAAAAAGTATTACTAAAAATGTCACTGTTCATCGGATCAAATGTTTTTGTCCATATTATCCCTACTCTGACTGCTCTAGTCTCAGACTGCTCAACGAATTTTCCTTTTAATTGGCTGCCAATATTTTTCTTAGGTTGCGATCACACCAGAAAGTCCGAACCAAGCACCAGACCAAATGAGTGAAGTTGCAACATTTTTGCCGTTTTTTTTGTCTGGTTCGCGTTCACGAGGTCAATGGGCATAATATGCCACGCAAGCACACCGCTACACACACGCTTCACTAAATTGCAGGTCACTAACAGGCGACGCGAAAAGTAGACAGCGAAAAATAGAGCGTTCTTGTAAACCTGAAAGCAATGACAACCTGCACATCCAGCATAGAATCGCTTGTGATTATTGAAATTATTAAACTAGTTGTGTAGTTGTCAGACTTCCTACAGTGAAACCATGTTGCCTTTCAACATATTTTTCCCACATGCAGCAATCAACAGCTATTTCCTGTATCCTAGTCCCCGCCCCCTCGTCGATATGTGCAACCCCATGCATATGGCTCAGCTCCAACGCCGGCCTATTCACACGCTCACTTGCAAATGCGCTCCACAGGTTAACTAGCCACAGGTTAACTAGCCACAGGTTAACTAGCCTAATTGCCAAGTTGACTTTTGGAGGAAGCAGACCATTAAATTGGCAAAATAGTTTCTACATTGCAACAAAGGGGTAATGAACATAAATCAGCCGATTAGAATCAAACAGGGGGACCCCTCTGGTGGGTTGCAGTCACCCATATTCATATCATGATGTGCAGGGTATTAACATTCAAGCATGACCCTGGGGGTGCGTAGGGTAGGGGGGGTCCCACACAACCAACAGGGAATTAAAAAAAAATATATATATATATTTTATATATATATATATATATGTGTATATATATATGTATATGTATATATGTATATGTATATGTATATATATGTATATATATATATATATATACATATATATATATATATATACATATATATATATATATATATATATACATACATACATACATATATATACAATGTGCATTCATGAACCTGTACTGTAGACCTATCCGTAAATGTCTCGTCCCACTGTATGCCCTGCACCATGCTCCTCCACCTCCGCAGGGTCAGGTCAGCCATTCCCTGATTTCCCAAGTCTTCTAGGAGATAATCTATGTTAAAATATTTTTCTCTGAAGTTGCCACTCCTTACTCTTCTCCTAATCACTAAGCCTCATGAGTTCAAATGTATCTCAAGGTCTCCCATATCAATTATTTGCCATATATTGAATAATTCACTCACAAAGATGGTTTGAGATTCACAACTAAATGAAGAACCTCCAGCAAAGTTCCAGGTTTGTTAGGATAAGGTTAGCTCTTGGGTCCCGTAACTATATTCAGTCTTTATTTCTCTACTAATGAGATGCCTTATTAGTGCCTCCCACTTATCCCAGCATGCATCTTGCATGAGCTAGTGTGTCGCCATTACCATGGCTGTGCTGGTAGCATACAGTGGGAGTATACGGTTGTGAGGACAGATGGGGTTGCTGTGGTAGAATTATGAGCAGGGGATTATTTGCAAACACAAACGCTGGAGAGAATGCCCAAATAGAAACCTCATCCCATTTCCTGTGGAATTGATCTTGGTGTGTGTACCCGTGTGTTGGGAGTGTGCTAAAAAGACTATGAAAACGTAATTATGACTTCAAATACATTCATTGAAGAGTATAAAGGTGGCCTAATTTATAAGGCTGGTATTGTCACGACATAAAATGTAGTTAATTAAAGCCTGGAGAAAACAATAAACTCACACGGACACTTAATAAATTCGGTGGTCTGTTCTACGTGATATACAGGACTATGCCATATACCCACTAAGAAAGCTCCACGATTTCTGTTAACCCACTTAAAAATACACAGAGATACACAAAGATATGTAACAGCATGGTTTTGAGAGATAACTTGTCTGACTACAACATAAAGTACTCCAGTGACCTCGAAAACCAGGGACAATTCCCACGTACGCAAGGGGACAACGCTATAACTTCACAGGTTTGATAACGTAGTCTAACTTACTTGAGTTCCATTTGTAGTTCAGATAGATACATGTAGTTTGCTGAATTCCAGGCACCTTCATCCGGTGAATTGTCTTGAAAGGAGGTTTTCATGTTGCAACTGTGCCATAAAGTCCATTGTCATGTATTGTGTAGGTGTCATTTAATGGTAGTTTTGGACACCTTGTAACTCCAAGATGCCAGGTTGTTTTGGAGATCTTGAGCTGTGCCGTGAGTTCTCTCTCTTTCACCATGAAGATGTATTTCTTACAATCGATTAGCCTGTGCAGTTACAGTACAATAAGCATAATGATTGTCAATAATTTTATATGTAGAGTAGGCAAACTAATAATATTTTTGTTGTTGTGTTTTGCATATAGAATCCGTTTTTATTGCCATGCAGTTTTTCAATGTACTACTACTTTTTCCTTTTTTGTGTGTGTGTGTGTGTGTGGGGGGGGGGGGGTATGGAAGAGAAGGGTAAAAAGGGCTTTACGACCCCCTCCTCAATACCTCTGTGACTACTGTGTTTCATCTACTCGGTTTGGAATAGGGCTTTTCTTGGCAGCCATCTTGTATGGGAATGCTCTATCGGACATCTGTGGTACGAATGGATGGAAAGAAACAAGATTAGATCATCCTGGAGAATTGTAGATGACTGTGGGCTTCACTTGCACTAACATGCAGATTTCTTTGTATTGTAGTAAGGGGAATTTGATGGAAATCCTTTGTTGTAGCTCTGACCTTTGAATGAGGGATAGTTACATACTTTTCAGATGCTTTCAGTTTTAGAATATGATTCATCTCTCCAATGTATACTGTTGTAATACATTGCTTTGTAGCCTGGCTGTGCCATCCTGATCACGTGATCTCACATTCTGTTTCTCTCCACACACTTGTGAATTGGGTCTGGCGGTACCAGGCTAAATGCTTTGCTTTGTCCCTTAGATCAAGAGGGAACTCAATGTTATTGCCCCACTGTCACCAGCAGACCTCCCGGAGTCCGATAGATACCCCTGTGTCTGCTGTGGATGTCGTAGCATTTAGTTAACACACACACACACACACACACACACACACACACGTACACACAGACATACACCAGCCCACTTCCGGCTTTAGGCCTGGGCCATAGCAAACACACACCAATATTCGCCATGTCTCTCCTATAATGCTTTTTTAGCCTCTCTTACTCTGAAATGTAATTTAATGTAATGTATTGCTTTATAAATGTTCTTAGCCGGTAGGCAAACATACTCCTGCAGCTTGCTCGATCGCCTTGTTGAGAGGGGTCAGGGAAGAATTTTTACAGCTCACTTATCTGGCCCCCAGGTGATTACTGTTTTTTTTGCTTCCCTCTGGAATATGTAGGGGTGGGTCGTATGCCCACCTCCCTTGTTCTCTGTAAAGCGCATTGTGTTGCCTCTGGGTATGAAATGCGCCATACAAATAAAGCATTGATTGATTGATTGATTGATTGATTATTGTTTTTTCCCTCTCCACAGGAGTTTGAGCAGTTCAACAAGAGGCTGGGGGATGTGTCCAGACACGTGCGCATCCCTCTGGCTGTGTCCAACGTTCTGTGGGAACACTGCATCCGCCTGGCCAACAGGACTCTCGTAGAGGGGTGAGACAACTTCCATAACATTGAGCAAACTCGGTTCTTATCACATGCCCGTAGCCGAGGGGGGGGTCCCCTCACACCCAAGGTCCACAATTTAAGGACGTTTTTTATGAAGTCTGTTTTTTTTTTGTTTTTTTTTTAAGTGTGTCCCCACATGCTTTAAAACGAAATAACCGGGCGAGGCGGGCCATAGTCAGAGAGGCCGCCAAAGAGGCCTTCTCTAAAGGAGTAACAGTCGTCCATGGTAGAGATGGGAGAAACTGTGCAATAGTCCAGACACTTCTCAAATCTGGGCTTCATGTGAAAGTGGCAAGAATAAAGCCTTTGCTGAAAACAACTCGCATAGAATCTTGGCTAGAGTTCTCCAGAATGCATGTGGGAGACTCTGAATCCCATAGAAGATCCTATAGTGTGAGACTAGAATAAAACTTTTTGCCCTCAACACTAAGTGCTGTTTGACGCAAGCCTAACACTGCACATCAACCTACCGTAAGGCTTCTCTGCAGAGACTGGAAAACTCACAAAGAAAGAGCAAAGTACAGCGAAATCCTGGAGGAAAACCTGCTGCAGTCTGGAGGAGACCTTGGACTTGAGAGAAGATTCCAGCAGGACAGTGACCCAAAATGTACTACCAAAGCCAGACTGGAGTGGCTTAAAAACAAAAAAAATCTTAAATAAACAATCAATTGTTTATTTTTTAAGTCTTTTAAAATCACTTGTTTATTCTTTCCAATTTCATGGAATGACCCAGTCAAAGCCCAGACCTCAATTCAATTCAGAATCTGTGTCGTCTTAAAAATGGCACTCATCCAACTTCATGGAGCAATTTTGCAAAGATGAATGGGCTACAATTGCTGCTGTCTAGAAAACGCAGCCACATTATCAACTACACATGAATATAAAGGTAGCTATTAAGCTCGCATGTGGCTCAGTAATAATTGATATAGAACTGTAACAAGGCTTTACCCGTGATAAATTGTGAATATACACCGTCTCTTATAACCAAACAGATTGCCAGCTCAGAACTACCCATTGTATACTGACCCTGCAATCTGATTGGTTAAGAGCTGTTGCACATATCATGAATAGCCCATTATAAGACATAGCACGTTCAGTAGTACAGTAACTATAAACTTTTATAGCAAGTAGATCAAAAGCCGCACTGCTCATACACTACACTACACACTGCCTATATGGGCCTATATACATACCCGAATGTTATGTCAGCTGTTAGATATATCATAATAACACATTATAAAACAGACATATCATGAATACCACATTATAGGACACATGACACATTAAATATTAAAGGAGTAGTTTGATATTTAGCATCATACTGTAAGCCCTGTTATAAGGTTATTTACAATCATATACAAACTTTGACAGACTGCACTGAGATATTAGTGGTCATTGCTCATGTCACAGCTAAGTAACAGCTAACAGCTCGTCGACCAATCCCCGACTGGCTCGGAGATTGAGTGGTTGTGCGTGGACGTTGCCGGCTTTAAAATCGTCAACGTCTACAAGCCTCCACCCTTGCGAATCACACCAGCGCATCTCCCAGTCTTCCCCCACCCCTGCCTCTATGCTGGCGACTTAAATTGCCAGCAAGAGGATTTGGGGGTACAGCACCAATACATCTGATGGAGAAAACCTGGCTGCTTGGTGAGCTAACAACAGCCTGGCCCTGTTGTACGATCCCAAGGGTGCAGCCAGCTTTGTCTCAGGTCGCTGGAAAACAGGGACGAATCCTGACTTGGCATTCGCGAGCGTCAACGTTGATAACCGGCTCCCTGATAGACGCGTGCTAGTAAAGTTCCCGCGGTCCCAACTTTGACCATCGCTGATAACCATGCCTAAACTCGTCCACGCGTTTCCTATCAATTGAATATAGGTCGAAAAGGGATTGCAAATCATTGCATAATTTTTATTTACATTGTTATTTTTACACAGCGTCCCAACTTTTTCCTGAATTTGGGTTTTCATACTGTATTATGCACTACAACACAAGTAGTGTTTTTCCATTGACACTTTTGGCCGCGCTGGGTCAAACCACACCGCAATGATTCGTTTTTCCATTACTAATTTACTGTGCTGACCCCCGGCCGAAATGAACCCTCTCCGGAGTGGGGCCAGAGGCCGCCAGCATCATCAGTTAAAGACAAAACTTGTCCCACACAAAATCACTTCAAGTGGGATTGCCTTGTAATGGAAATGCAAATTCTAGCCGCACTAAGCTGATGAGTCAAACCATGTTCTACTCAGAATGCTAGGGAAGCAATCTTATCTACAGTCAGATGAAATGCTGGTTGTTCAACTGTTGAAACTGAGTTGTGTTTCTTTTGGGTGTATTCATTTCGGTTTCTGCCATGAAAGAAAAATTGTTCTTTTCGGTTTGTGGTGTAGGCCAATTTGAATGGTGAATTTTAACCGATTCGGTCAATTTATCTGCCCCTGGTGTTGTAATGCTTTCTATACATGTGCAGGCCCACAGTTTGCTGTTTGTATAGCATCAAACACACAGCTAGTTACTATAGATAGATAGATAGATAGATACATAGATAGAGAGATAGATAGATAGATAGTGAGTGAGTGAGTGAGTGAGTGAGTGAGTGAGTGAGTGAGTGAGTGAGTGAGTGAGTGAGTGAGTGAGTGAGTGAGTGAGTGAGTGAGTGAGTGAGTGAGCAAGCGAGCACTGTGGACTAGTAGCCTATCATTTCCTGTCAGTCTTTTCTACTTTTCTAGTGAAGAGTGCCAGGAATTCTATCTCACGACTCTTCACGAAACAGAAACAAAATCACGCTCACTGCTCTCTCAATTATAGTTTATAGCTGCACTATATCAGATGGAAGATATGCTAATATGTACCTGTGGAGGAGTGGATTTATAGGCAGAGGATTTGGAAGGTGTGGAAATGTCGACTGCCTCATCCATCTTGTTTTCTTTTGGACGTCTTATGGTGGGAGAAGGCCTTCTCTCTGCTCTCAGGGCAAACAGGTCGTAAATGTGAATGCTACAGTATGTTCATCTTGTGGTCATTTTGCCAAACAGCTCCAGTGAGTTATTATATCAAGCTGCGTTGGGAGACTCACTCATTGTTGCATTGGGAGACTCTAATCCTCCCCTCGTCTCACGAGTAAAGACTAGAACCCCCACAATACTTTGATCGAGACAAGTTGAAGGTTTCTCTTTTTCTAGAAGTCCGTCCCCATGTAAACCCTGTTTCTTTTAGAATGCTTTCCGCAAAGACAGCCTAGATAAGCAGACTCGAGACGGATCATGTCAGCTTTTGCTCCAGCTTATCCGCCCCAACCCCCCCACCTACGTCTTACCAGCCAATCTTACTAGTCATCTCATCCATATGCCAGCAGCTCTCTTATGCCGGGCTCACACTACAGGATATTTAAAATCCTAACCAATTTCGAAATCGGGTTACATCACGCACATAAGGAGAATCTTAACAGATATTCTTCTTGCGCATCTCAAACAAGCACACACAGCAAGATTTGAAAATAACGGCTCATCACACACTACAGGATCTTATCGTGCCCGAGGGAGCAACGAACCACTGGTCTCGCCGTCTCACTTGTAAAGTCGGGACATAATAATCTTAAATATCAAGTTGTTGTTTGATATTATCGGGCCGCCCCGATGGGTCTGCGAGCCGATCGGGAGGTATAAGATTGGATCTGTAAACCCCTCACATTACAAGATCATCTGGGCCGATCATCGGCCCCGACCAACGTTCCAGACCAGATTTCTCCTCCGATTGTCAGGAGGGGTGAATCAGGGATAAATCGGCCCAAAAATCCTGTAGTCTGAGCCCGGCTTTAGCGTCTCTACACATCTTTTCACTTCCACAGCTCAAGGTCTTTCATACAGACCCTACAGGGCATGACACAAGGGTGCCTCTGCCTATCCAACCGATTGACAGGCATCATGAGTGGGAGCATGCTAACATTCCCTTTAGGCCCGTATGCCATATGCTCATGCTTCCCCATGAAACCGTACATCCCCTGCACTTGTCTTATTCCTGCTGCATTAATGACTCTCCCACCTCCCAGTCCCTCGGGAGTGGTCAGATATAACTTTTCCCTCCCCTCGTTGCCTCCTCTTCTGTCTATAGCCTTGCTCATACTCCCAAACGGACTCGTACTCAAATAAGAGACTGAACTGGCAAGAGAAGTGGACAGTAGTACAGTCTATTTATGTTCAACCATTAAAACAAACTGAGTACTGTTGAATTGTGGACAGAAACTGCCTGTGTGAGCACAATAAAGATGTCTCTTTTTGAACGTCCCTTCATCAGGGGTCCAGCATTCTCCCTTAAAGGCAGTAGGTGCAGCAGGTGGCTTGTGATTAACTGTTAGACTTAGAATTTTGGAAAGGTTTTGAAAAATGCAACCGACAAAATCTCCATCCAAAGCCACTTCTCCAAACTGGGGGAAAACAAATTACACTCTCTAGGCAGGTAAGTAGGTTGACATCCAATCATTAGGCTGGCAACTCAAAATGATTGGATGCACTTATTACAGTCCTGTGACTTCCACACGGATGTATTTAATTTAATGTCAGAACACTTTATTACCTCCGCCCCAGCAACAGCGCAGGGCGAGAGGTAATGTTTTCGATGGCCTTATGTGCGTTTGTGTGTTTGTCTGTTAGCAGGATTACATAAAAACTACTGGACCGATTTTCATGAAACTCAGTGGAAGGGTGCAGCATGGTCCAACTTAGAACCCATTCAATTTTGAAGCGGATCCGAATCACGCTGCAGGGCCATTCACCTCCATTCATTCTTTGGACTAGGATTACGCAAACACTACGAGACCGATTTTCATGAAACTTGATGGAGGGGGTGTAGCATGGTCCAATTTAGAACCTATTACATTTTGGCATGCACAGAGCCGTACAATACCTCAGGGACAGAGGTCTGTGCTCTCTGAGCACCATTTCTAGTTTATTGATTGTTGTCGGGGAAAAAATATAGCAAAAGATGCTTCTGAGTCAAACCACCTACTGCAGCTTTAATGACCTGGTTCAAATGTGTTCCACGTAGCAATAGGTTTTGAAATTGCGTTGTTTATGTTGGGCGCCAACGAGTACTGTACAAGTATCCCTGCGCCCTCTAACAACATGTGAGGTGGAGTTCCCTGTCAGCAAGGAGTTCAGGAAACAGCATCATTTTTATATACAAGGCCCTCCTCCAGATGGTACCTCCTTCCTCACTACGGCTCCGCTGGAAGAATACAGAGCACCAAACGGTCACAGGCCAGGTTAATTTTAGAAGTCCCCCCCCTGCAGCCACTGCTCTAGGGGGAACAGCTTTTAGTGTTTAAGCCCTGACCTCCTGGAACAGCGTTCAGGACAAGCTGGAACTAGATCCTTTGGTTCCTGTGGGCCTCCATTTAAGGGGGATGGTCTCCAAACATCTGTTTGACAACATTTGTTTTCCTTTTTCACCAGGAGTCTTTGTAAAAGAGACCTAGATAGACCTAGTCAATAGACTAAGACTGTTTAAATAAACGATAAACAACCACTCCACCCCCCCCCCCCCCCCCCCCCAAGCTACTGTAGCTCTGCAAAGAGAGAGGTTCCAATAGAAATAATCTTTTGGAGTAACAGATTCTAGAAAACACGCCCTTTAAAAAAAAAAAAAAAAAATCTCAGATACAAACCTTTCCTCGACGAGTCCCGCTAACTCAGCGTCTCTTCTCTCCTCTCTGCGTCTGTAGCTACGCCAACGTGAAGAAGTGCAGTAACGAGGGGCGGGCACTGATGCAGCTGGACTTCCAGCAGTTCCTGACCAAGCTGGAGAAGCTGACCGATCTGAGGCCGGTCCCCGACAAGGAGTTTGTGGAGACCTACATCAAGGCCTACTACCTGACCGAGAATGACATGGAGCAGTTCATTAAGAACCACCGGGTCAGTCCAGCGAGACAGGGAGATGGAGAGTGTGTGTGTGTGTGTGTGTGTGTGTGTGTGTGTGTGTGTGCGTGCGTGCGTGCGTGCGTGCGTGCGTGCGTGCGTGCGTGCGTGCGTGCGTGTGAGTGTGCACATGCACGTGTGCACCCCATGGTAAGCACAACATCTATGCCAATTACAGACCGTCATGTCTATGTTTGGGCAGCACGGTGGCTCAGTGGTTAGCACTGTCGCCTCACAGCAAGAAGGTCCTGGGTTCGAATCCCGGTCGTTCCAGGTCCTTTCTGTGTGGAGTTTGCATGTTCTCCCCGTGCCTGCGTGGGTTCCCTCCGGGGCTTCCCCCACCATCATAAAGACATGCAACGTATAAATGTGAATGAATGTTGGTGGTGGTCAGAGGGGCCGTAGGCGCTGATTGGCAGCCACGCTTCTGTCAGTCTGCCCCAGGGCAGCTGTGGCTACAGATGTAGCTTACCACTACCGGTATGACTGTGTCTGAATGAATACTGGACTCTGTAAAGCGCTCTGGGTATCATGAAGGGCGCTATATAAATCCAACTTGATTGATTGATTGATTGATATGTGTTTCCAGGAGTACTCTATGAAGCAGTTGGCCAACCTGGTGAACGTGTGCCTGGGCTCTCACATCAACAAGAAGGCTCGGCAGAAACTACTGGCAGCCATCGACGACATCGACAGACCAAAGAGATAGATACTGTAGATGGCATGCGTGCACAAACTCACCGACTCACACATGCGCAAGCACACACACACACACAGTTACATTGTAGCTAGTGGAGGAGCTCAGTTTAAAATGCCCATTTGACTTTCTCTTCAGAATACTCATTAAACACAGCTGAGGTGCATTCAACAAGTAGTCAACAGTGTTAGCTTATAACCGATTATAAATATTAAATATGTGCAATTTCATTATATTTAGTCAGTGGCATTGTAACACAAATGCTTTAAGTCATCATTATATATCTGTCCTTTCAAAACACAATATAGTACAAGCATTAAACCCCAGATTGCTTCTGAGACTGTTGGCTGTGGTTGTTGAACGTTCACCAGGAACAGAATGTTTTGTTGAATTCACCTCAGGAAAAGATAAAATGATATACCGTAATGCTGGAACTCCCACTAACATTTACCACGTTATACAGTTGTTAGGACAGTTACCCGGGTTGAAGGGTTGAAGTATTTGCCCGCTATTGTGCATGCCCCGAATTTTGATATCGATGAATATTCTGCTGATAGTTTTGCTGCATTTTCTATGTCTGTATCCTCAAGAATGATACTGTGCATCCTCCTTGCCTTCGTCAACTGGGACGATGTGTTTTAAAGATGAATGTACCGACCTGAAAGGCTGAATAACAAACAGTAACTTGAAGTTTTACTCCCTTTGTCCAACAATGAGCTTGACTCCTTAAAGAAAACGTCAGAGCAAAATATGACATTGAACATTTTGGACTTAATTGTAGGCTACACGGTCGCGATGAGCTTGCGTTATCATAAAAAGGCCATTTCAATTCAGGGAAAGTTTTTTTTTTGTTTGTCTTTTGCCGTTACATTGGCGTAACAGATGCTGTTGTGGTTAACGATTGGGTAACTTCCTTCCCGAGGTTGAACGTCTGCAGACATAGCGTATGTATGCGCTGCTCCTCTAGTGTCCGTTTGTAAATAACGTCAGCCACATGTTTGCTATTTTATTTCCGTGCGGGGCATCTGCTGTACCTGACCTTTGCTGTAATCCTCCATGTTTTGTTGCGTCCATATATTCTAATATAATGATGATTCTGAAATATTATAATGGTTGTAAATGAAATAGTAATAATGTGTTGGATTGTATTAGCAATTAGCTCCACCTCGTAGTTGGTCACTCATATCATTTTAAGAATTGATTTTATTGTCCAGATCAACTCCATCACCATCCCGACATCAGCTGGTTCAGTCCTTACAGGCACATTTGCCATAAGAGTAGAAAACACAAAATGTTTTTGATACCATTGTAATTGTTTCCATTACTTTTTTTCCTGCACAATTATTCCAAGAAGAGTAAAATGTGAATGTTCGAGCATTGTTTTTATTTATTTATGGTTTTGCGTTTTGTTTGGATTTAAGTATTTTTTTTATACAGTGACAGGAAGTGTGCTATCTGTTTCCATGGCGTTGTCCTGTAAATTGTCAACTGTAAAAGATTATTTAAGAAACAAACATTGACTATACTGTATGCGTTAATATGAGACTCAAGTGCACTATTGTGAAATCAGTAAATATGGGAGTTGTAGGTTAAACCAAGATGATTCTGACTTAATAAACACTCTAACATGGACGTTCTGACTTCTCTGGACACCATTCAATGTCATGGATTTGAGAGTGCATGAGAAGAATCAGAATCAGCGTTATTGCCTGGTAGTTTTTACACATACTAGGAATTTGTTCTGGTCAGTTGGTGCATAACACTGATGGGTAGACAACATTAAAATACTACGCGCGCTGATTGTGATGCGAAGCGTCTATGATGAGACAGTAGCTGTGTTCGGAATCACTCCCTCGTTCCCTCACTCCCTATTCCCTATATAGGGTTCACCATGTAGTGAACTACCTAGGGAACGGAGAAAATGTAGGGTACATGCACTGTTCCCTGCAAATCAAGGTGAGTTGTGGGTAATAAATAGTGGACTATATAGGGAACGAAAATTCCGTGGAGAATTCGGACACTACAAACAAAATGGCTGACGCCCTATATAGTGCACTATATAGTGAATAGGGAGCGATTCCGAACACATCTAGTGTGTATTGCATCGAGATCTACATGATTTATTTTTTACACACAGAACTGAGTTGTTAAAATCGTTTTCACACTAGTGCAAATAAAGATTGAAATGTAACTTTTTTTCAGCCTACCGGTATTTTGATATATATAGTGGTCTAGTTGGCTATACAGGTAGTTGCCCTAATATCGTACCTGTGGCCGCTGCTTTGTCATTTGAATTCTGCAACCATCCCCATAACTGCAGATAATTCCAGCACTTCTCAGTCATCAGTGTTGCACACATCATTTATTTGCATGCATATTCCCAAGCATCTTGCTTGGCTTTCTTCTGATTTAGAGTCCTTGAAAGTGTCAATTCGATGTATGATGGGGCACTCAGGAGGGCACTCAAAAGGTGTAGATGCTGCTCTCATAAACAGATTTGTCGGCGGAGGTTGGAGTTCCACACACATGCCCCTCGGGGCCCTCCACACAAGCGTCTTCCTCCCTTGAAGGTCTGGTGAGTTGACCCATGAGCCCAGGTATTTGAAGCCATTTACTTCCCTCAGAGCAATGCCTCCTGCTGTTGTTACAAGTGGATGGTCCGGGAGGATGTTGTAGGTGATGATCTCAGTTTTCTTGGCATTTAGCTGAAGGCCAACCTTGGCACATTCTGTCTCCTGTGCTTGCTCTACGTGATCAGAGAGCAGGCTGATGTCGTCCGCGTAGTCCAGGTCCGTTAGAACTATGGGGGGGTGTCGTCTCGATCTCTTAGGTCATGGGTTCCCAAACTCCTTCAATGTGGGCCTCCCCTCTGAAAACAGTGACACACCCGCGCCCCCCCAACCCCCCAAATTTGTCAATTTTGCAAGGCAGTGTGTGTGTGTATGCTATATTTCACACAATACATTCATGCCTGCGGGGGGAGGCTCTCTCTGAACTATCCACACATTTAGTAAACATCTCTCCCATTATTTATTTCAATTTTCTGACCTTTAAAATCACGTTTCATTCATAAAAAAACATAGAAAAATCAAAAATAAACATGTTTTTCCTTCTTTTTTTTTCTACCCATCCCTCCGCGCCTCCCCTGAATTTCGCCTCACAGTTTGGGAATGCCTGTCTTAGGTAATATATTGTAGGGGCAGCTGTACTGATGTTTGCAAGCGCAGTGTAAATAGTACCTTGGGAAGTCGGCAGAAAGCACGTACTGTGCGTCTTTGTGTTGAATACAAAGCCTGTGTTGCACGAATATCAGATTATCAAAAATACTGGAAACAGTTCATAAAACTATTTCTTCATAATTAACGGGATATTATGTGTAGGCTGGTGGGTTATGTGCAACTGGATTACACCTACTTTTCAAATCGAATAAATTTCACAGCCAAACAGACATGTGCTTTGCCTCGCAGGTGTCATACATATGACAGGATATTAATCAATGTCTCCTTGCACATCTCCCTGTTCTGTGCGTGTTCACACCCACCTTTCCCTCGACCCTCCCATGAATGCATATGCATGTGTAGGAAAGCGCAACTTGCCTTTCTGTGGGCGTGCGCCAGGCAGAATACAGTTTGACCCATGGTACAAACCATGCCATGTAGTCAGGCACATAACGGGCGCTAACATGTTAGCACATCTGCCCCCTAGTAAGGCCGAGTTCCTGCTCCCGTCCACTGATGGCCTTCCTGAGTGGAAGTCCAGGACTATGATGAAGATTAAGGGGACAAGGGTGTCCCCTTGCATCACCCCAACCAGGATGTCCAACTCCTCACTGTTGCCGTCTGGGATCACCACTTGGCTCTTGTACCCGTGTACATGGTCTCGATGGTCTGGAGGAGGGATGGAAGGGAGGGAGGGAGAGAGGAGGGATGGAAGGGTAGGAGGAAGAGAGGAGGGATGGAAGGGTAGGAGGAGTGATAGAAGGGAGGGAGGGAGAGAGGAGGGATGGAAGGGTAGGAGGAGTGATAGAAGGGAGGGAGGGAGAGAGGAGGGATGGAAGGGTAGGAGGAGTGATAGAAGGGAGGGAGGGAGAGAGGAGGGATGGAAGGGTAGGAGGAAGAGAGGAGGGATGGAAGGGTAGGAGGAGTGATAGAAGGGAGGGAGGGAGAGAGGAGGGATGGAAGGGTAGGAGGAGTGATAGAAGGGAGGGAGGGATAGAAGGGA